>NW_025296453.1:0-983 GCF_018294505.1 Triticum aestivum | reverse complement strand
ACTCATAATATAACTGTCATCAAAACCTTAAGCGTGCGGACCCTACGGGTTCGAGAACAATGTAGACATGACCTAGAACTATTCTCGGTCAATAACCAATAGCGGAACCTGGATGCCCATATTGGTTCCTACATATTCTACGAAGATCTTTATCGGTCAAACCGCATAACAACATACGTTGTTCCCTTTGTCATCGGTATGTTACTTGCCCGAGATTTGATCGTCGGTATCCAATACCTAGTTTGCAAATGTGAATTTTGACTTTATTTGCAAAATCTCTCTGAAATTTGTAAAAATGGGCATAACTTTTGCATACTAACTCGGATGAAAAAGTTTTTTATATGAAAAATCATCTACTCGAAAAGTTACATCCAAATTTAACTGGGGGAACCCCGTTAAACATTTTCAAAATCCTCAAAAACCTAATAGAAAAAAAGTTACGGGGCTTGTAAGATCTAGTGTGGGAAAAAATTGAAAAACATTCAAACAGTGGGCAAACTATGGTCAAACAATGGTCAAACTAATTATTCTAGAATATTAGTGTTACTAAATAATTCGGACCAAAGGGGGGCTGCGCGCCTCCTTCCTTTCGGCCTCTTTCCTCTATTCCCGTATGGCCCAATAAGGCCCATATACTCTCCGGCGAATTCCCGTAACTCTCCGGTACTCCGAAAAATACCCGAATCACTCGGAACCTTTCCGAACTCCGAATATAGTCGTCCAATATATCGATCTTTACGTCTCGACCATTTTGAGACTCCTCGTCATGTCCCCGATCTCATCCGAGACTCCGAACTCCTTCGGTACATCAAAACTCATAAACTCATAATATAACTGTCATCAAAACCTTAAGCGTGCGGACCCTACGGGTTCGAGAACAATGTAGACATGACCTAGAACTATTCTCGGTCAATAACCAATAGCGGAACCTGGATGCCCATATTGGTTCCTACATATTCTACGAAGATCTTTATCGGTCAAAC
>NW_025296452.1:0-983 GCF_018294505.1 Triticum aestivum | reverse complement strand
GTACCACTCTGAAGTAGTACGTATCCTTGTCACCCTACGAGGTACGGCAGTGATTTGATCCGAAACTTCATGATCAATATCATAAGCTTCCACTTCAATTGGTGTAGGTGCCACGGGAACAACTTCCTGTGCCCTGCTACACACTGGTTGAAGTGATGGTTCAATAACCTCATCAAGTCTCCACCATCCTCCCACTCAACTCTTTCGAGAGAAACCTTTCCTCGAGAAAGGACCCGATTCTAGAAACAATTCATATTGCTTTCGGATCTGAATTAGGAGGTATACCCAACTGTTTTGGGTGTCCTATGAAGATGTATTTTATCCGCTTTGGGTTCGAGCTTATCAATCCTGAAACTTTTTCACATAAGCGTCACAGCCCCAAACCTTTAAAAAACGACAACTTAGGTTTCTCCAAACGGTGTCGTCTCAACGGAATTACGTGGTGCCCTATTTAAAGTGAATGTGGTTGTCTCTAATGCCTAACCCATGAATGATAGTGGTAATTCGATAAGAGACATCATGGTATGCACCATATCCAATAGGGTGCAAATATGACGTTTGGACACACCATCACACTATGGTGTTCCAGGCTGTATCAGTTGTGAAACAATTTCCACAATGTCTTAATTCTGTGCCAAACTCGTGATTCAGATATTCATCTCTATGATCATATCATAGATCTTTTATCCTCTTGTCACGACGATCTTTCAACTTCACACTGAAATTACTTGAACCTTTCGATAATTCAGACTCGTGATTCATCAAGTAAATATACTCAACATCTACTCGAATCATCTGTGAAGTAAGAACATAACGATATTCACTGCATGCCTCAGCACTCATTGGACTGCACACATCAAAATGTGTTACTTCCAACAAGTTGCTATCTTGTTCCATCTTACTGAAAACGAGGCTTTTCAGTCATCTTGCCCATGTGGTATGATTTGCATGTCCCAAGTGATTCAAAATCAAGTGAGTCAAAA
>NW_025296451.1:0-983 GCF_018294505.1 Triticum aestivum | reverse complement strand
TAGATTCTAAAATAGATTTGCCATATGTGCTAGTAGTTTTCTGTTCTTTTTGCGCTTTCTTATGTGGGCGCATACACCTGCAACTGAAGCCCGAATTGCTGCTCTAGGACGAAGGTCTTTAAATCGTGGATACCGGACTGATAGCTTCACCATGTTAGATATCCATCAACATTCTGGGCTATACATTCCAGTCTCAGACCTGAAAAGTTGATAAAAATATCGTGTTTGCCATGATAACTTCCAAGTTTCACCCTGATAGAGTGATAGTGACACATGTATACATCATGCCATTTGTACTATCTTATTCTTATTATGGGCAGCCTTCTATAATAAAATAGGATGTAGTTTGCCCTTAATCTAAACTAACAGCACGTCACTCGCTAAAAATGTGCCATCTGTAAACCGTGAGGTCCACCAGACCACCCTATACTGGACGGACGGACGGCCGGCCAGCCGGCTGGCTCATCTGGAGGTTTTATATCCTCTACGGCAGCAGTGAAGCACCAGTCGTACCAAGCCATCATGAAGCATCTCCATTCTGCATGCTTTCTCCTACTCTCTTACACTTATCTCCTACTACACGCGGCCGCGCTGATGAGATCCGACATCCGGCGTGAAGCTGAAGCACTTGTGAAGTGGAAGGCTAGCTTGGCCAGTGCCGATGGCCTTGGGTCATGGTCATTGGCCAACTCCACCAGACTTTGCAATTGGACATGCATCACTTGTGACTCGGTCAGGCACATCAGAGGGCTCGACATTTCGCTTGCAAGTGTGAATGGCACACTTGACGAGTTCGACTTCTCGGCCTTTCCCCACCTGAAGGAACTCCTACTGTACAACACTTATCTACACGGCACCATTCCAGCAGGGATTGGCAACCTGACGAGCTTGGTCAAGTTGGACATCGGCAACACCAATGTGAGGGGTCACATTCCACGCAGTATTGGGCAGCTGAAGCACCTTGCTGAACTGTACATGGTGGA
>NW_025296450.1:0-983 GCF_018294505.1 Triticum aestivum | reverse complement strand
AAACAATTTCCACAATGTCTTAATTGTGCGCCAAAACTCGTAACTCAGATATTCATCTCTATGATCATATCATAGACATTTTATCCTCTTGTCACAATGATCTGCTACTTCACTCTGAAATTACTTGAACCATTCAATAATTCAGACTTGTGTTTCATCAAGTAAATATACTCAACATTTACTCGAATCATCTGTGAAGTAAGAACATAATGATATTCACTGCATGCCTCAGCACTCATTCGACTGCACACATCAAAATGTGTTACTTCCAACAAGTTGCTATCTTGTTCCATCTTACTAAAAATGAGGCTTTTCAGTCATCTTGCCCATGTGGTATGATTTGCATATCTCAAGTGATTCAAAATCAAGTGAGTCCGAACGATCCATTTGCATGGAGTTTCTTCATGCATATACACCAATAGACATGGTTCGCATGTCTCAAACTTTTCAAAAACGAGTGAGTTCAAAGATCCATCAACATGGAGCTTCTTCATGCGTTTTATACCATTGTGACTTACATGGCAGTGCCACAAGTAAGTGGTACTATCATTACTATCTTATATCTTTTGGCATGAAAATGTGTATCACTACGACCGAGATTCAATAAACCATTCCTTTAGGTGCAAGACCATTGAAGGTATTATTCAAAAATAGAGTAACCATTATTCTCCTTAAATGAATAACCGTATTGTGATAGACATAATCCAATCATGTCTATGCTCAACGCAAACACCAATCTCGGTGGTAGAGGGAGCGTGCGATGCTTGATCATATCAACCTTGGAAACACTTCCAACATATATCGTCAGCTCACCTTTAGCTAGTCTCCGTTTATTCCGTAGCTTTTATTTCGAGTTACTAACACTTAGCAACCGAACCGGTATCCAATACCCTGGTGCTACTAGGAGTACTAGTAAAGTACACATTAACATAATGTATATCCAATATACTTCTATCGACCTTGCCAGCCTTCTCATCTACCAA
>NW_025296449.1:0-983 GCF_018294505.1 Triticum aestivum | reverse complement strand
TGATAATAATGTTCTTGCTGAGTTTTACCCTTTTCATTTCTTTATCAAGGATCAGGACACGAGGGCCGTTCTGCTTAGCGGTCGTCTTCGTGGTGGCTTGTACGCACTTGATGCGCCAACCGCACCTCCTATGCAGTTTTCTCCTCAGGCGTTCAGCGGTGTTCGTGTGTCATCTACACATTGGCATGCGCGCCTTGGTCATCCTGCTGCTCCTATAGTTCGTCATGTGTTGCATCGCCATAAACTACCAGTTGTGTCAAATAAAACTGCTGAAACTATTTTTGATGCCTATCAACAGGGCAAGCATCATCAACTTCCGTTTTCAGAGTATAGTCGTGTTGTGAAACATCCTCTTGAGCTTGTGTTTTCTGATGTGTGGGGTCATGCCCAAACATCTGTCAGTGGCTGAAGGAAATATGCCCTAGAGGCAATAATAAAGTTATTATTTATTTTCTTATTTCATGATAAATGTTTATTATTCATGCTAGAATAGTATTAACCGGAAACATGATACATGTGTGAATACATAGACAAACTTAATGTCACTAGTATGCCTCTACTTGACTAGCTCATTAATCAAAGATGGTTATGTTTCCTAACCATAGACATGAGTTATCATTTGATTAACGGGATCACATCATTAGGAGAATGATGTGATTGACATGGCCCATTCCGTTAGCTTAGCACTTGATCGTTTAGTATGTTGCTATTGCTTTCTTCATGACTTATACATGTTCCTATGACTATGAGATTATGCAACTCCCGTTTACCGGAGGAACACTTTGTGTGCTACCAAACGTCACAACGTAACTGGGTGATTATAAAGGTGCTCTACAGGTGTCTCCGAAGGTACTTGTTGGGTTGGCGTATTTCGAGATTAGGATTTGTCACTCCGATTGTCGGAGAGGTATCTCTGGGCCCACTCGGTAATGCACATCACTTAAAGCCTTGCAAGCATTGCAACTAATGAGTTAGTTGCGGGA
>NW_025296448.1:0-983 GCF_018294505.1 Triticum aestivum | reverse complement strand
TCTAAATGTGAATTCTGGTTGTCAGAAGTGACCTATCTGGGTCATGTAATATCTGGTAAAGGTATTGCTGTTAACCCTGAGCGAGTTCAAGCCGTCCTTAACTGGACTCCACCTGAATCGGTCAAGCAAGTTCGGAGTTTTCTGGGCTTAGCGAGCTATTGTCGTCGCTTTGTCGAGAACTTCTCCAAGGTTGCTAAACCTCTAACCGAACTCCTCAAGAAAGATAAGAAGTTCGAATGGACTCCACAATGTGAGCACAGCTTTCAGGAACTGAAAAGACGCCTGACCTCTGCTCCCGTACTGGTACCGCCAGACTTCTCCAAGGACTTTGTTATCTACTGCGACGCCTCGCGACAAGGACTAGGTTGCATTCTCATGCAAGATCGACACGTAATTGCCTACGCTTCACGGCAATTGCACCCACATGAGGAGAATTATCCCACTCATGATCTAGAGCTTGCAGCCGTAGTCTATGCACTTAAGACTTGGCAACATTACCTCCTCGGTAATCGTTGCGAAATATTCACTGATCACCAAAGTCTGAAGTACATTTTCACCCAACCGGATCTGAATCTCAGGCAAAGACGTTGGGTTGAATTGATCACAGACTTCGACTTAGGAATAACCTACACCCCAGGGAAAGCCAACGTCATGGCTGATGCGCTAAGTCGTAAATCTTATTGTAACAACCTGATGTTACAACAAAGTCAACCGCTTCTCCATGAGGAATTTCGGAAGCTTAACCTTCACATTGTACCTCAAGGTTTTCTTTCCACCTTGGTGGCAAAACCTACCCTTACGGATCAGATTATCAAAGCACAGAAGGTAGATCCGGGAATTTCCCGCATCAAGAGAAACATCCAGAAAGGAGTTGCGAATTGTTTCTCCATTAATGATCAAGGGGTCGTATACTTCGGGAATCGACTAGTGGTTCCCAAAGTGCGAAACCTGAGGCGATTGATCCTTAAGGAGGCTCATGAATC
>NW_025296447.1:0-983 GCF_018294505.1 Triticum aestivum | reverse complement strand
GATTACTGCCATATGCTTTTCTGCTACGTTGGAGTGCTCTAGCATTGTTACTTGTTGCATTCTAAATGCTATCATGCTGTTAATCACAGATTCGTGTCATTCTTGTTTTGCTTGCCATTTGCAAACCGTGCATCCGTTTCCGGTGATCTTTATATCGATTTCAACCGAAATCATCTCATCTTTCCAGTGGCATGCTTGGTTTGCCAAGTTACTGCATTGTTCATCATTTTTCTTCCGGAGCACGCATATGCATCGCATATCATATCTTGCATATCATTCATGTATTGCATCATGTTGCTTGTGCATTTCCCGTGATTGATTGTGGTTCCGTTGCTTGTGTTCTTGTTTTGGGTAGAGCCGGGAGACGAGTTCGTGTATGAGGAACTTGTTGAGTCCGCTTACGAGGATCAAGCTTTCGACAACTCTGAGAACCTTGCAGGCAAGATGACCATACCCTCGAAATCACTTATATCTTTGCTTGCTAGTTGTTCGCTCTATTGCTATGCTGCGTTACCTACCACTTGCCATATCATGCCTCCCTATTGCCATGTCAAGCCTCTAACCATCCCTTCCTAGCAAACCGTTGTTTGGTTATGTTACCGCTTTTGCCCAGCCCCTCTTATAGCGTTGCTAGTTGCAGGTGAAGTTGAAGATTGCTCCATGTTGGATTATGTTTATGTTGGGATATCACAATATCTCTTATCTTAATTAATGCATCTATATATTCTGTAAAGGGTGGAAGGCTCGGCCCTATGCCTGGTGTTTTGTTCCACTCTTGCCACCCTAGTTTCCGTCATACCGGTTATGTTCCTTGATTTTTGCGTTCCTTACGCGGTTGGGTGATTTATGGGACCCCCTTGACAGTTCGCTTTGAATAAAACTCCTCCAGCAAGGCCCAACCTTGGTTTTACCATTTGCCTACCTAAGCCTTTTTCCCTTGGGTTCTGCAGACTCAAGGGTCATCTTTATTTACCCCCCCCCCC
>NW_025296446.1:0-983 GCF_018294505.1 Triticum aestivum | reverse complement strand
TTTTCTCTAATACTAGACCATGATGGCTCGCGTTGCCGCGCCCTGTCCATGTTTGATGACATGATCTAATTTTGTACGAATATAGATACAGTGAGAATGCAGTACATGATTAGTACCATTACGTAGGGTTGAAATATGATTATTAAAAAAGTCGCATGGGTTGTATCTATTGTCTGAAATTGATGGGAAGTTTTACTGCTTCTGATTTTTTTGGTTGAAAAAATTAAGTACAATTTGCATGTGTATGTGTGTATCCAAGTATGCAGCACAATTTCTATCTAGAGGTGAAAATGCCCCGGTGTGAGCAGTTAGAAAAGAAGGTCTACACAGCCCCGCAAGAACATAAAAGCGCGTGTTGTTGCCCTCGTAGTGGTGGAGTGTTGTAACACCCCGCATGTAACTTTCCATATTTGTAACTCCAACTCTTGCCATTTTCGGCTATGTGTTATGATTTTCCCTCCGTGTTCGGGTTTTGTCTTTCGTTTTGCATTTTGTTCATGTCATGCATTTCATATCATGTCATCATGTGCATTGCATTTGCATACGTGTTCGTCTCATGCATCCGAACATTTTCCCCGTTGTCCGTTTTGAAATCCGGCGCTCCCATCTCCTCCGGTGCACCCCTCTTGTTTCTTTCGTGACCGGGTGTCAAACGTTCTCGGAATGGACCGAGGCTTGTCAAGTGGCCTTGGTATACCACCGGTCAAGTTTCGTTCCATTTGGAGGTCGTTTGTTACTCCAACGGTTAACCGGGTAACCGCAAAGTCCATTTGTGTGTTGCAGCAAAAACCCCTCTCTAAACAGCCCAAAACCCACCAAACTCTCTTCCATGCTCTAGGTCGTTCGATCACGATCGTGTGGGCGAAAACCGCACCTCATTTGGACTCTCCTAGCTCCCTCTAGCTATATATATGCATCCCCTCCCGAAAACGTTCGCAGTCAAACCCTACCCTTCTTCCACCTCGAGCCCGGACAAAATACCC
>NW_025296445.1:0-983 GCF_018294505.1 Triticum aestivum | reverse complement strand
CAATGACCTATTCTTTAAACTGCACTTAAATAAATGCTTCTGCATAACTCATTCTTGTAGCAATTTCATCAACAACCGAGAAGGAGAAGTTCAGATAGATTTATATTAATTGGACGTTGACTGGTTGATAAATTTTTAGATAACAGCAGACATGACTGGGGAAACAGAATCATCTTGGCACCGGTCAATGATATTGAGAGAATAAAATTTAAGAAGGGGAACAGTAAAACTTTTGGTGAGTTTTCTATGAATTTCAAGGTAACTATGGTTTATAACCAAGCATCATGAGTACAGATTGCCAAAAGAAAAAGGTATCACCAGTTTCTATGCTGTGAGAAAATCGACTATGAAATAAACCAGTACATTAATG
Source organism: Triticum aestivum (assembly GCF_018294505.1). Lineage (NCBI taxonomy): Eukaryota > Viridiplantae > Streptophyta > Magnoliopsida > Poales > Poaceae > Triticum > Triticum aestivum. The sequence continues at coordinate 613 of NW_025296445.1, read as the reverse complement.
CGACTCACATATAGCTATATACACAAATAATGGAACTGCATACACCATGGTGATATTAAACGAGACTAACACTAACCTGCTGCCTGTAAAAAATTGTAGGATGACTAGAATATTTGTGTTTTGTAAGTTGTTGTGTTGTATTGATCTGACCCTCATATGGGGTATATATAGAATACACGAGGGCATAGAGGTTTGGAGTACAAGATGAGTAATACATGGTTTAAACCTATTTGATCTACTCCTTATCTCTATCTTTAAACCCAAACTATATTCTAACACTGCCCACAACTAGTAGCTTGAATGTGTATACATTGGTGGAATAACTATAGTCATCACAGGTATTACAATGCATGGCATGAACTGGATTACCGCATATGGCCGAAGATCATCAAAGAAACTACACAACAGAGTAGACAGTTAAGTTCAAGGAAGAAAATATTCCTGACAGAAGGACAGATAAACAATCAAAAGATCGTGCCTCCAGTACATGATGCTCAGTGCACCAGCAATAACAAGGGGTGCAAGGGACTTTGTTCCTGACCTATCATCAACCCTTTTAATGCTGAAAATGGCCACGATAGACGTGAAAGCAACGTCATCTAGACAAACAAGC
>NW_025296444.1:0-983 GCF_018294505.1 Triticum aestivum | reverse complement strand
TGCATGGCCCCCCTCACGAACGGCGCCGCCGCCGGCACCCGGAGGGGGGAAACGGACGCGTCGAGTCTACACGGAGTGGATGTAGCTGTGGGCCTGGCCCGGATGTTGCTCCAAAGTGTTCCTATGGGCCGACCTAACACAACCGGGTGGAGAGGTCCACTGGTCAAAGCCCGTCCGTGCAAAGTCAAAGGGCTAGATCCCGTGGTCAAACGCTACAGGGTTAGGCGGGACGGGGGCCCTGGGGGGGGTAGCAATGCCACCGGAGCGTCGTACCGGGCCCTCATACATGCGGGGTGGTGTTGTGGCATGTCCGAAGAGGCGGCACGCGTCTCCGGGTTGTGGCCCCCCTCACGGACGGCAATGAAACGGTGGTAGACGTTCTGCGGTAACGATGCAACGTGAATATTATTAAATACTTGGAGCGCGATAAAATCATGAGTTTTTTACACAACGTGGGCACATGTGCTATAGGACTGATGGTAATTTTTCATAATATTTTGTGATGGAGAAGTATCTGAACACTTCCCTCTACGCGGATTGCTCTTTGCACGTCTACGACTGTGGCCGGCGGCCTTCGGGGGGTAGCATACCATAAAATCTTGCGTAGGCGGCCTCTCACAAGTCTGGAAGTGTTGAGGCGGTTGCAAACGCCCAGCACGCGTCTCCGGTGCGTGCCCCCCCTCACGGACGGCGTCGCCGCCGGCACCCGGAGGGGGGAAACGGACGCGTCGGGTCTACACGGAGTGGATGTAGCTGTGGGCCTGGCCCGGATGTTGCTCCCCGGTGTCCCTCTGGGCCGACCCGACACAACCGGGTGGAGAGGTCCACTGGTCAAAGCCCGTCCGTGCAAAGTCAAAGGGCTAGATCCCGTGGTCAAACGCTACAGGGTTAGGCGGGACGGGGGCCCTGGGGGGGTAGCAATGCCACCGGAGCGTCGTACCGGGCCCTCATACATGCGGGGTGGTGTTGTGGCATGTCCGAAG
>NW_025296443.1:0-983 GCF_018294505.1 Triticum aestivum | reverse complement strand
GAGGACTTTCAGTCATTTTGCCCATGTGGTATGATTTGCATGTCTCAAGTGATTCATAATCAAGTGAGTCCAAACGATCCATCTGTATGGAGTTTCTTCATGCATATATACCAATAGACATGGTTCGCATGTCTCAATCTTTTCAAAAATGAGTGAGTCCAAAGATCCACCTACATGGAGCTTCTTCATGCGTTCTACACCAATATGACTCAAGTGGCAGTGCCACAAGTATGTGGTACTATCATTACTATCTTATATCTTTTGGCATGAACATGTGTATCACTACGATCGAGATTCATTTTAGGTGCAAGACCATTGAAGGTATTATTCAAATAAACAGAGTAACCATTATTCTCCTTAAATGAATAACCGTTTTGCGGTAAACATAATCCAATCATGTTCAACGCAAACACCAAATCTCGATGGCAGAGGGAGCATGCGATGCTTGATCACATCAACCTTGGAAACACTTCCAACACATTTCGTCATCTCACCTTTAGCTAGTCTCCATTTATACCGCAGCTTTTATTTCGAGTTACTAACACTTAGCAACCGAACCAGTATCTAATACCCTGGTGCTGCTAGGAGTACTAGTAAAGTACACATTCATATAACGTATATCCAATATACTTTGTCGACCTTGCCTGCCTTCTCATCTACCAAGTATCTAGGGTAGTACTGCTTCAGTGACCGTTCCTCTCATTACAGAAGCACTTAGTCTCGGGTTTGGGTTCAACCTTGGGATTCTTCACTAGAGCAGCAAACGACTTGCTGTTTCATGAAGTATCCCTTTTGCCCTTGCCCTTCTTAAACTAGTGGTTTTACTAACCATCAACAATTGATGCTCCTTCTTGATTTCTACTCTCGCGGTGTCAAACATCGCGAATAGCTCAAGGATCATCATAACTATCCTTGATATGTTATAGTTCATCACGAAGCTCTACTAGCTTGGTGGCAGTGACTATGGAGAACTATCACTATCT
>NW_025296442.1:0-983 GCF_018294505.1 Triticum aestivum | reverse complement strand
TATTTGTACTAGGCTATAGAGCTAGTTCAACTCTAGTGTAAAATTATTTGAACTAGCTTATAGAGCTAGTTCAACTCTAGTGTAAAATTATTTGTACTAGGCTATAGAGCTAGTTCAACTCTAGTGGAGAATTATTTGTACTAGCCTATAGAGCTAGATCAACTCTAGTGTAAAATTATTTTAACTAGCTTATAGAGCTAGTTCAACTCAAGTATAAAATTATTGGTACTAGGCTATAGAGCTAGTTCAACTCTAGTGTAAAATTATTTTAACTAGCTTATAGAGCGAGTCCAACTCTAGTGTAAAATTATTTGTACTAGGCTATAGAGCTACTTCAACTCTAGTGTAAAATTATTTGAACTAGCTTATAAAGCTAGTTCAACTCTACTGAAAAAATTATGTGTACAAGTTTATAGAGCTAGTTCAACTCTAGTGTAAAATTATTTGTACAAGCTTGTAGAGGTAGGTCAATTCTAGTGTAAAATTATTTGAACTACCTTATAGAGCGAGTTCAACACTAGTGTAAAATTATTTGTACAATCTTAGAGAGCTAGTTTAACTCTAGTGTAAAATTATTTGTACTAGGCTATACAGCTAGTTGAACTCTAGTGTAAAATTATTTTAAGTAGCTTATATAGCTAGTTCAACTCTAGTGTAAAAATATTTGTACTAGGCTATAGAGCTAGTTGAACTCTAGTGTAAAATTATTTGAACTAGCTTATAGAGCTAGTTCAACTCTAGTGTAAAATTATTTGTACTAGGCTATAGAGCTAGTTCAACTCTAGTGTATAATTATTTGAACTAGCTTACAGAGCTAGTTCAACTCTAGTGTAAAATTATTTGTACCATTCTATGGAGGTAGTTCAACTCTAGTGTAAAATTATTTTAACTAGCTTATAGAGCTAGTTCAACTCTAGTGTAAAAATATTTGTACTAGGCTATAGAGCTAGTTCAACTCTAGTGTTTAATTATTTTAACTAGCT
>NW_025296441.1:0-983 GCF_018294505.1 Triticum aestivum | reverse complement strand
TGAAATTGGAAAGCATTTCAAATGAACTCTGAAAAGGTTGAAAGTTGGCATGGTATCATCATTTGACCCACATAGCATGTGCAAGAAAGTAGAGAGGGTTACGGCAGAAACAGGATGCACTTCGTGTACAAAACGGACAATCTCTTTCGAAGTATCAGGGTTTCATACGGAAACTCGTCTATTACAAAGGGGTTTCATTTTTTTGAACTTATTTGAACTCCATAGTTTTTCTGTGCACGAAATGCACCATTCAAAGCCACATCATCAATTTTCAACCCTTTCTGACTTCATTTGTAATTTTTCATGCATTTACTAGTTATTTTGAGCTATAAGACCCTGAAATTGAAAAGCATTTCAAACAAACTCTGATACTTCGAAAGAGATTGTCCGTTTTGTGCACGAAATGCACCATTCAAAGCCACATCATCAATTTTCAACCCTTTCTGACTTCATTTGTAATTTTTCATGCATTTACTGATTATTTTGAGCTATAAGACCCTGAAATTGGAAAGCATTTGAAATGAACTCTGAAAAAGTTGAAAATTGGCATGGTATCATCATTTGACCCACACAACATGTGCAAGAATGTAGAGAGGGTTACGGCAAAAACTGGATGCACTTCGTGTACAAAACGGACAATCTCTTTCGAAGTATCAGGATTTCATTTTTTTTACTTATTTGAACTCCATAGTTTTTCTGTGCTCAAAATGCACCATTCAAAGCCACATCATCAATTTTCAACCCTTTCTGACTTCATTTGTTATTTTTCATGCATTTACTGATTATTTTGAGCTATAAGACCCTGAAATTGGAAAGCATTTCAAATGAACTCTGAAAAGGTTGAAAGTTGGCATGGTATCATCATTTGACCCACACAGCATGTGCAAGAATGTAGAGAGGGTTACGGCAGAAACAGGATGCACTTCGTGTACAAAACGGACAATCTCTTTCGAAGTATCAGGGTTTCATACGGAAACTCGTCT
>NW_025296440.1:0-983 GCF_018294505.1 Triticum aestivum | reverse complement strand
CCCTTATCTCCAGCAAGTTTATATTTAGCATTCATACGCTCAATGTTTTCCTTAGTTAACTCATGCATTTTTAAAATCAATTCAGCACGTTGTTTAGCATCAAAATTAACCTTCTCCGAAGATGGAAGAGGCAACAAATCAATAGGTGCACGAGGTAGGAAACCATACACAACTTCAAAAGGGCACATCTTAGTAGTAGAATGCAATGAACGATTATAAGCAAATTCAATATGAGGCAAGCATTCCTCCCACATTTTCTTATTATTCTTCAAAACAGCCCTAAGCATAGTAGACAACGTTCTATTGACTACTTCAGTTTGTCCATCAGTTTGGGGGTGACAAGTAGTACTAAAAAGCAGTTTAGTCCCCAACTTAGCCCATAAACATCTCCAAAAGTGGCTAAGAAATTTAGTACCACGATCTGAAACAATAGTATTTGGCACACCATGCAAACAAATAATTTCACGAAAGAACAAATCAGCAACATTAACAACATCATCGCTTTTATGACATGGTATAAAGTGTGCCATTTTCGAGAATCTATCCACGACAACAAATATGCTATCCCTCCCCTTCTTTGTTCGAGGTAAACCTAAAACAAAGTCCATAGATATATCCTCCCAAGGAACACTAGGTACAGGCAAAGGCATATATAAACCATGAGGATTGAGTCGTGACTTAGCTTTTTGACATGTAGTGCAGCGAGCAATAAAACGCTCAACATCCCGTCTCATCTTTGGCCAAAAGAAATGTGTAGCAAGTACGTCCTCCGTCTTCTTCACGCCAAAGTGTCCCATTAATCCTCCTCCATGCGCCTCCTGCAACAACAAAAGACGAACGGAGCTAGCTGGAATGCATAACTTGTTAGCACGAAACACAAATCCATCGTTAACAACAAACTTGTTCCACATTCTTCCTTCTTTACAATTATGCATTACATCTTTAAAATCAGCATCATGCACATATTGATCTTTGATGGTCTC
>NW_025296439.1:0-983 GCF_018294505.1 Triticum aestivum | reverse complement strand
GTTGGTTTGAATACAAGATTCAAATTCAAACTCCATATGTGATTATTCAAATGCCATTTAAATGATTTGTGCTAAACAGCAGCTATAAGTTGTTCTAACATGCATGAAAATGGTACAGATGGATTCCTTGAATTCTTCTGATAATTTTTCATATATAATTTATTTAATTTGGAGTTACGGTTGAATTTCTATGAATTTTAGAAGTTTTAGGCATTTTCTGGAATTTCCTGAATATTTAGAATTAAAATAATTCCAGAAAATGAATTATGGCGTCAGCATGACCTCATGCTGACCTCAGCAGGTCAACGGGCGGTCCAGGTCAAACCTGACGTGTGGGGTCCACACGTCAGTGACACAGGGGCTAATCCCGCGTTGACCCGGGCTTTGACCCGCTACGGGGCCCACTGTCAGTGCCACGGGGTTAGTTTAACAGGGTCATTAGTGCTAATTAGGCGTGCCACGTCGGCAGTCGCCGAAGTTCAGCCGGCGACGACCAAAACTGTGGCGGGAGCTCGCCGGAGTGGCGCTGCGAGCGGTTTTGGGCCAAGCCAAGGGCACCAGAGGGTTGCCCTTGCTTGCGCGCATCCAAAGGAGGCATGCGGGAGGCGCGGGGTGGCCGGAGCTCGCCGGAGTGGAGGCCGCGGCGGCTGCCGGAGCTCGGGTTTGGCCGGAGCGAGGTTACGGAGCGTTAGGGGGCTGGCTGAGGGGCTATGCGGACTCCTGGGGCAGCTAGGAGCACGCTAGGCCCGTCGGACTGGCCGCAACAGCACGTCAGTGCCATGCCCGGCGTCCATGGCGGACGGCGGCGCTCGGTACGGTGGCTAGCATGGCTATTGCACGGGAAACCAACGGGGAGAGAGGGGAAACGTAGCAGGGACTCACGGGGATGACGAGGAACGCTCGGCGAGGTCGGAGACGGTCCGGAGCCGGCGAATTTGACGAAGATGGCCGGCGGGTCCGAGGTAGAAGACGACGGCGATGGC
>NW_025296438.1:0-983 GCF_018294505.1 Triticum aestivum | reverse complement strand
TCCGCCATTGCTGCTGCACGCATAGCCTCCGTGCTCCCCTGGCCTCACTGAGCTGCTCTTAGTGCTCCCCATGTCTAGCAGGTGCTGCCCAGCCTCTCCATTTGCTCACTGATGCACCGTAGCGACGCGCCCGAGCACCACCGAACACCATCGCCGCCAAAGCTCGTCGCCGGCATGAGTTCCGGCGACCCCACGACCTCCCACTCGGTCCTCTGGATGCGCGGGAGCAAGGGCCATCCCCTGGTGCCCTCAGCGCGCCAAACTGACGCCTCTAGCGCAAGTCCGGCGTGCCCCGCCGTGTTCTGTGGTCGCCGTCGGCTGGTCTCCGGCATGCTGACGTGGCGTCGTCGTTAGGGGCTAATGACCCTGCTAACTAACCCTGTGACACTGACAGCGGGCCCCGTAGCGGGTCAAAGCCCGGGTCAACGCGGGATTAGCCTCTGAGTCACTAACGTGTGGACCCCGCACGTCAGGTTTGACCTGGACCGCCCGTTGACCTGCTGAGGTCAGCATGAGGTCATGCTGACGCCATAATTCATTTTCTGGAATTATTTTTAATTCTAAATATTCAGGAAATTCCAGAAAATTGTAAAAACTTCTAAAAATCATAGAAATTCAACCGTAACTCCAAATTAAATAATTTATATATGAAAAATTATCAGAAAAATTCAAGGAATCCATCTGTACCATTTTCATGCATGCTAGAACAACTTATAGCTGCTGTTTAGCACAAATCAAATAAAGGGCATTTAAATAACCATATATGGAGTTTGAATTTGAATCTTGTATTCAAACCAACTTCATTTAATCTGTTGCTAGTTGCATTAGCCCAAAACACATTCATATTGCCATGTCATGAGCATGCATCATATTGTGCATTGCATTGATTGTATTTCTTCTTTGTTGCCGGTATCTGTTCCCTCCCAGTAGAGGATGTTCCGACGTTGTGATCGTTGACACTGATGAAGACTCAATGTTATCTT
>NW_025296437.1:0-983 GCF_018294505.1 Triticum aestivum | reverse complement strand
GGAACCTTTTCATAGTTCATTTCAAATGCTTTTCAATTTGATGGTCTTATATCTCAAAATAATCAGTAAATGCATGAAAAATAACAAATGAAGTCGGAAAGGGTTGTAAATGAATGATACGGCTTTGAATGGTGCATTTTGAACATAGAAAACTATGGAGTTCAAATAAGTTCAAAAAATTGAAATCCCTTTGTAACAGACGAGTTTCCGTATGAAACCCTGATACTTCGAAGGAGATTGTCTGTTTTATACACGAAGTGCATCCAGTTTTTGCTATAAGCCTCTGTACTTTCTTGCACATGCTATGTGGGTGAAATGATGATACCATGACAATTTGGAACCTTTTCAGAGTTCATTTCAAATGCTTTTCAATTTGATGGTCTTATAGCTCAAAATAATCAGTAGATGCATGCAAAATAAAAAATAAAGTTGGAAATGGTTGTAAATTGATGATGTGGCATTGAATGGTGCATTTTGAACATAGAAAAACTATGGAGTTCAAATAAGTTCAAAAAAGTGAAATCCCTTTGTAACAGACGAGTTTTCGTATGAAACCCTGTTACTTCGAAGGAGATTGTCTGTTTTGTACACGAAGTGCATCTAGTTTTTGCCGTAAGCCTCTGTACTTTCTTGCACATGCTATGTGGGTGAAATGATGATACCATGCCAACTTGGAACCTTTTCAGAGTTCATGTCAAATGCTTTTCAATTTCATGGTCTTATAGCTCAAAATAATCAGTAAATGCATAAAAAGTAACAAATGAAGTCGGAAAGGGTTGTAAATTGATGATGTGGCTTTGAATCGTGCATTTTGAACATAGAAAAACTATGGAGTTCGAATAAGTTCAAAAAAATGAAATCCCTTTGTAACAGACGAGTTTCCATATGAAACCCTAATACTTCGAAGGAGATTGTCTGTTTTGTACACGAAGTGCATCCAGTTTTTGCCGTAAGCCTCTACACTTTCTTGCACATGCTATGTG
>NW_025296436.1:0-983 GCF_018294505.1 Triticum aestivum | reverse complement strand
CTCCACGGGTCGTTGCGAGTGCAACGGACGCACGCGCGGGGCCATTTGGTCACCGGGGCTTCGCCGGCGACGAGCCCGTGCGGCGACGGCTACGGTAAGCAAGGGGGCGGCGGCTACGGCAAACAAATGAAGGCGGGATTAGGGGGAAGAGGACCGGGGGCTCACCACGGTCACGAAGAGATGCTCGGCGAGGTCGGGGACGGTCCGGAGCCGGCGAATTTGGCGAAGATGGCCGGCGGGTCCGAGGTAGAAGACGACGGCGATGGCGGCGATGCAGGCTTCCGGAGGGCTGTGGATCGGTGGGGAGGAAGAGGGGGTCGAGGCGGAGCTCCCTGGGGCGTCGGTGAGGCATGGGAATGACGGTGGCTGCGGCAATCGGCGTCGGTGGCGGCGGCTCCGCTCGGGTCCGAGGTGCGGAGCGAGAGGGGGAGCAGGAGAAGGGGATGAGCACGGGAGGGAGTTGAGAGAGGCCTGAGGGGGTGCGTGGCATCCTTAGCCGATCCGGGGCGGGGCGGCAAGCAGGAGGTGGCTCGGGCGCGTGCGCGCGCGCTCCGGCCACGCGCCTCTGTCCTACTGTCCCGAGGAGGAAGACGACAGGGAGGGCGCTGGTGGGCTGGGCCGGCCAGGGGGGGGAGCTGGGCCGGCTGGGCTGCACGGGTGAGGCCAAGTACTTCCTTCTCTCTCTCTCTTTTATTTCTATTCTGTTTTATATTTTTCTTCTGTTTTTGTTTTATTTAATTTATTTTGCCACTGTTTTGAATTTTAAAACTAATTCAAACAATGCCAAAAACTCCTCTGAATATTTTATAGTGCTAGATGGACTTTTCCAAAAGCTTATAAAATATTTCAGGGGTATTTAAATTATATTCTAATTATATGAATATAATTCAAATTCAAATAGCTAATGATTTAAATTCAAAGTCCCAAAAATAAATCCTTAAAAATGTTCAATATTTTGGTTGGGACCAGAACCCTTACCAAAA
>NW_025296435.1:0-983 GCF_018294505.1 Triticum aestivum | reverse complement strand
GCCCACTTGTCAGCGTCAGTAGGTGGTGGATTAGTGGTTAATCAACTAGGCCACGTCAGCTCGCCGGAGTTCTGGCCGGCGGCGACCAACAGTGCGGCGGCGATAGTGGTTTTGGTCGTTTCGGCCACCAAATGGAACGCGGCGACCACCGGAGTGAAGCTGAGGATGACCCGCGGCTCTTGGCGGAGTCCGTTGGGGTCGGGGTGGCCGGAGTCGACGGCGGCGAGCTCGGTTGCGGCCGCCGGGGTTCGGTCGTGCACGGGAGTGGTGCTGGAGCTCGAAGTCGAGCAGAGTGAGGCGCTAGGGATGCTCTACTGGTTCTTGCGAACGTGTTGGACTCGCCGGGGTGACCAAATGGTCACCGGAGCTGCGTCGACGGCGAGCTCGGCGACGGCGGAGGTTCGGCCGTGGTGGAGATGCAGCTACGGTGAGGGAACGAGGGGAAGGAGAGGGGGAAACGACTCGGGGGCCCACCGCGGTTGCAGTGGGCGTCGAAGCGGGCTCGGGGACGCGTCGAAGACGACGAATTTGACGGCGACGGTGGTCGGAGTCCGAAGAGGGGAACGGCGACGTGCCGACGATGCAGGGCTTCCGGGGACTCGTGGAGCGGTGGGGAGGAAGAGGGAGTTGTGGCGGAGCTTCTGAGCTACTCGGGGAAGCGAGGGGTGGTCGGAGGCAGTGGCTACGGCGAACGGCGGCGACGGTGTGCTTCGGCCGAGAGCGAGAGAGAGCGAGGGAGAAACGGGGGAGAGTGAGAGGGAGCAGGGGGAGAGGCGTGGCGTCGTCCAGGGCGTCGAGCGAGGAGGGGAGGGCAGGCAGGCAGGCGAGCAGGTGGCGTGGCGCGGTGGCCGTGCGCGCGCGCCGGCCACACTCCCCTCCCTCTGTCGGGACGAAGACGACAGAGGAGGGAGGTGGGCTGGGCCGGCTGCTGGCTGGGCCGGCCAGCTGGCTGGGCTGAACAGGGAGGAGCCCAGGTAAGCTTC
>NW_025296434.1:0-983 GCF_018294505.1 Triticum aestivum | reverse complement strand
CGCCCGCCGTGCCGTGTAACGCCGAAACCGAGCACACCCGAGCTCCGGCCGCCGCCTCGCTCGCCGTCGGCACCGATTCCGGCCGCCCCGAGCGCAACTGACTCCACCAGGAGCTTCGGCTCGTCCCCAGCTCCTCCTAGATGCCCTCCGCGGCCCATTTGGTCGCCGGAGTGGCCAAAACCACTCTCGCCGCCGCGCTAATGGTCGTCGCCGGCCGAACTCCGGCGAAGTCGACGTGGCTTAGTTAATTAGTCACTAACCCCCCACCTACTGACGCTGACAAGTGGGCCCCAGGGCTTAGTCAAAGCTAACCAGCCCGGGTCAACGCGGGATTAGTCCCTGTGTCACTGACGTGTGGACCCCACACGTCAGGTTTGACCCGGGGCAGCCCTGTTGACTTGCTGATGCAAGCATGATGCAGTGCTGATGTCATAACTCATTTTCTGGATTTAACTTAATTCTGAAATTCCAGAAAATGCCTAAAACTTCAACAAATCATAGAAAATTAACCGTAACTCCAAATTAAATAATTTATATATGAAAAATTATCAGAAAAATTCAAGGAATCCATCTGTACCATTTTCATGCATGTTAGAACAACTTATAGATGCTGTTTAGCACAAATCATATAAATGGCATTTGAATAATCACATATGGAGTTTGAATTTGAATTTTATATTCAAACCAACTTCATTTAATCTGTTGCTAGTTGCATTAGCCCAAAACACATTCATTTTGCCATGTCATGATCATGCATCATGTTGTGCATTGCATTGATTGTGTTCCTTTCTGTGTTGCCGGTATTTGTCCCCTCTCGATAGACGTGATACCGATGATGTGATCGTTGACACTGATGAAGACCCAATGTTATCTTCAGAAGTGCCAGGCAAGCAAAACCCCCTTGTTCATTCCGATACAATCCTACTCTCTCGCTCCTGCTCTCTTTTACTGCATTAGGACAACACCGATTCATCTGTTACTTG
>NW_025296433.1:0-983 GCF_018294505.1 Triticum aestivum | reverse complement strand
TTGGGTGTTAGTCACATGGGGATGTGACCTTGAGTGTTAATCACATATCGATGTGAACTAGATTATTGACTCTAGTGCAAGTGGGAGACTGTTGGAAATATGCCCTAGAGGCAATAATAAATTGATTATTATTATATTTCCTTGTTCATGATAATCGTTTATTATCCATGCTAGAATTGTATTGATAGGAAACTCAGATACATGTGTGGATACATAGACAACACAATGTCCCTAGTAAGCCTCTAGTTGACTAGCTCGTTAATCAATAGATGGTTACGGTTTCCTGACCATGGACATTGGATGTCGTTGATAACGGGATCACATCATTAGGAGAATGATGTGATGGACAAGACCCAATCCTAAGCCTAGCACAAGATCATGTAGTTCGTATGCTAAAGCTTTTCTAATGTCAAGTATCATTTCCTTAGACCATGAGATTGTGCAACTCCCCGATACCGTAGGAGTGCTTTGGGTGTGCCAAACGTCACAACGTAACTGGGTGGCTATAAAGGTCCACTACGGGTATCTCTGAAAGTGTCTGTTGGGTTGGCACGAATCGAGATTGGGATTTTGTCACTCCGTGTAAACGGAGAGGTATCTCTGGGCCCACTCGGTAGGACATCATCATAATGTGCACAATGTGACCAAGGGGTTGATCACGGGATGATGTGTTACGGAACGAGTAAAGAGACTTGCCGATAACGAGATTGAACAAGGTATCGGTATACCGACGATCGAATCTCGGGCAAGTACCATACCGCTAGACAAAGGGAATTGTATACGGGATCGATTGAGTCCTTGACATCGTGGTTCATCCGATGAGATCATCGTGGAACATGTGGGAGCCAACATGGGTATCCAGATCCCGCTGTTGGTTATTGACCGGAGAACGTCTCGGTCATGTCTGCATGTCTCCCGAACCCGTAGGGTCTACACACTTAAGGTTCGATGACGCTAGGGTTATAAAGGAAGCTTGTATGTGG
>NW_025296432.1:0-983 GCF_018294505.1 Triticum aestivum | reverse complement strand
GGCGTCGATGTGCTCGGCGTCGTCGGGGGTAACTGGTGTGATGAACTCTGCAAAATTTCGAAGTGCCACTTATATACCAAGAGCATTGGTCCCGGTTCGTGGCACCAACCGGGACCAATGCCCCCCTTTAGTCCCGGTTGGTGCCACCAATCGGGACCAAAGATCAGTTTTCGGCAGCCGAAAGGGCGGGAAGCCGCAGCGAAAGGGGGGCATTGGTCCCGGTTGGTTCCACGAACCGGTACCAATGCAACCCTTTAGTCCCGGTTGGTGCCACCAACCGGGACCAAAGGCCTTGTGCTGCCCCGTATCAAAAGTTTAGTACCACCTCGCTAGCTGAGAGAGCTCGAGGGTGGTTTATAAGCGCTGTTGCGCCCACCCTCTCGAGCTCCTCTCGATTGCAGGCTTTCGGGCCTAACCGTACGCTGTATGCCTGTGGGCGTACTGGGCCTCCTGCGGGCCTGAATCCTGGCCCATGTTTGGGTTTCTAGTCGTATTCAGGCCGTGTGGGCCCAGTAGGTGGCACTTTTTTTTAGTTTTTTAGTTTTCTTTGTTGCTTTATTTATTTTATTTTGTTTCTACTTACAACAAAATACTTATTGGTGCTATTTTTATTTATTTTATTAAAGTTTATTTTTAATAATTTTTCTTTTAGGTCACAAAAATTATAAACTTTCTATTACTGCCATTAGTTTTCAAATTTGAATAGTTAAAATTTGAATTCTTTGAAATTTGTGTGAATCACTAGTTTGTGATTAACTTTACTATAAAAATAGATTTTGGAGTGATTCTTTTTCCTGCTATTTAATATTACTGTGTTTTATGATTCTATTCAAAAACAGATTTTGTTACAAAGGGATTTCATTTTTTTGAACTTATTTGAACTCCATAGTTTTTCTGTGTTCAAAATGCACCATTCAAAGCCACATCATCAATTTTCAACCCTTTCTGACTTCATTTGTTATTTTTCGTGCATTTACTGATTT
>NW_025296431.1:0-983 GCF_018294505.1 Triticum aestivum | reverse complement strand
TTGAAGGGCGGAATTTCAGCAAACATATTATAATCTTCTGACATGTCTGTCTTGTCCTCCACTCCCACGATGTTTCTTTTCCCTGAAAGAACAATGTGGCGCTTTGGATCATCGCATGATGTACTGATCGTTTTCTTATCTTTCCGTTTCCTCGGTTTGCTACTCATGTCCTTCACATAGAAAACCTGAGCGACATCTTTCGCTAGGACGAATGGTTCGTCAAGGTAACCAAGATTGTTGAAATCCACCATTGTCATTCCGTATTGCTGGTCCACCTTTACCCCACCTCCTGTTAGCTTGAACCATTTGCACCGGAACAAAGGGACCTTAAAGGAGGGTCCATAGTCAAGTTCCCATATCTCCTCTATGTAACCATAATATGTGACCTTTTGCCCATTCTCGGTTGCTGCATCAAAGCGGACACCACTGTTTTGGAAGGTGCTCTTTTTATCTTGGGCGATCGTGTAAAATGTATTCCCATTTATCTCGTACCCTTGGAAAGTCGTTATAGTCGAAGATGGTATCTTGGCCAACATGTACAGCTGATCTACAACATCATTGTCATTCATTAAATGTTTTCTCAACCAACTGCCGAAAGTCTCCATGTGGGCCTTCCTAATCCAGGATTCAGGCTTCCCCGGGTTGTCCGAGCGTAAAATATTCTTGTGTTTCTCAAAGTACGGAGCCACCAAGCTGGAATTGGTCAGTACAGTGTGGTGTGCTTTAGTCAGAGAATGGCCGTCCATACATATCGTTGATTTCCTTCCGATCGTGCCTTTTCCACTTAGTCTCCCCTCGTGCCGCGATCGAGGAAGACCAATCGGCTTAAGGTCAGGAACAAAGTCAACACAAAACTCAATTACCTCCTCATTTCCATAGCCCTTGGCGATGCTTCCTTCTGGCCTAGCACGGTTACGAACATATTTCTTTAATACTCCCATGAACCTCTCGAAGGGGAACATATTGTGTAGAAATACAGGACC
>NW_025296430.1:0-983 GCF_018294505.1 Triticum aestivum | reverse complement strand
CCCCCCCCCCTACTAAATACACAAATATTTATATTGCGCACATAAAAGTTAAACAGCCAAAGTTCATGAATTTGAACAGTCTCAGTAAATCTAAAAAATATGAATGAATTAAAAACGGAAACCATAAATAATCAAGGAAGGCCAGAGAAAGAAGGCCAGATAGAAAAGAGAAGAGAAACAACAACAAAAAACCAAGAAAATTATGTTGATAAAAAAGACATAAAAAATCAAAAAAATAGGTGGAAATCATGCCCCACCAATCCGGTCGCCATCTCTCTGGTTTTCTGTAGTGGGAGACAACCAATATGAGTCATGCGTTGGTCTGTAATAAGTAGTGGGACCGAGGCAAAACAGAACCACGACAAAACGTCAACAAAGTATCATCTCTGTGTCGGGTCGCAAGCGGACGTGTTCGCATCCGGTTGTGAAGCAAAAACAAACAAACATACTAATCGTTGTTACTTTAATATAAATTACACCTGAAACATTTTTTGTTCACCTCAGTCCAGACGATATATCTCGCGCGAGCGGGCATAAGATATTATAATTTTTCAGGTCTGACGGCACATGAACTACAAACATGCGAACCACATGCCACCCCAACGATATGTGCATCAGCTGCCTCGCAGCCATCCAGCAAGGCAGTGGCGGTGGTTAAGAAAAACAGGACAAAAAATAGGTACGATTTCCACTTACCATCTTGACTCAAGCACCCATAATTGTAAAGAAACTAAAAAAATAAAGTTTTTTAATAGGGAGGAGCTCCCCGCTCCATTATATAAATGAAACGCAAAGATCCCATACAAGCAGCAATGTTGTTCAAACGATCATCATCCAGGTAGATAAGAAAACTACCACTAAAGGCCATAGAAGGGAAACAACTAGGTACTACAGCACCACCAACTAGGGAAGGTTTTCAACCAGATTTACATCCAAAGCGCGCACTGGCGATAAAAGGATACCAAACTTCTCAGATATGGACC
>NW_025296429.1:0-983 GCF_018294505.1 Triticum aestivum | reverse complement strand
GCTCGGGGAGGGGCTGGTGACGACGGGAGGTCGCCGGCGATCTCGGTGGCCCGAGGAGGAAGAAGACGTCGGGGACGGTGCTCCGAGGCTTCCGGCGTCACATGGGTTGGTGGAGACGAAGAAGAAGGCGCGGCGGTTCTTCTGGAGGCATCGGCGAGGCGAGGGGTGGCCGGTGGCCGCGGCGAACAGCGTCGGTGGCGACGGCTGCGCTCGGCACGAGAGGGAGAGAGAAACAGAGGAGGGGGAGAGCTCGGGAGAGAGTGAGCGGCGGTCGGGGAGGCCGCGTGTCGACGTCCAGGGCGTCCCGAGCGTCGGGGGAGAGCGGTAAGCAGGAGCTGGCGAGGCGCGTGGCCAGCGCGCGGCGGGCACGCGCTCGTCCTTCTGTCCAGGGAGGAAGACGACAGGGAGGCTGTGGTGGTGGGCTGGGCCGGCCACTTGGGCCGCCAGGTAAGCCCAGGTGAGATTCCTTCTCTCTCTCTGCTTTCTGTTTTATATTTCTGTTTTCTATTTTGTTCTCTTTTGTTTTGGTTTAGTAAAAATACTAAACCATTTTATAAAATCCTGAAAATAATTATGTGGCTAGAACTAAAATATACCAAACCACATAAAATGTTCCAGAATTATTGGACATATATTAATTATATATAAAATATAAATCCAATGCAAATAGTTATTGAATTAATTCAAATGGCCAAAACAAATATTTCTGTGACTCCAAAAATATTGGTTTGAATTTTACCTCTTACCAATATTTCTATAGAATAACAGGAACATTTTCTTGGATTCATTTGAGAAGAATTAAATGTTGGTTATTTTTAGAGGTTTTCTGAGGCTTTTGAAAATTCCTCAATTCAAGTTTCATTTGAATTTAAACATGATGCAACACATGACTAGCTAGCTCAGTGCATACCAGAACTAGGGATGTGACAACTCACCCCCACTAAACAAGAATCTCGTCCCGAGATTCAAGACGTGAGGTAAGA
>NW_025296428.1:0-983 GCF_018294505.1 Triticum aestivum | reverse complement strand
CCAGGAGGTCACCCATCCTAGTACTACTCTCGCCCAAGCACGCTTAACTTCGGAGTTCTGATGGGATCCGGTGCTTTAGTGCTGGTATGATCGCATCCGACATGTTTCCCCGTCTTCGTCCCTTATGCTTGCCACTCCCAGGTCCGCTCCAAAGACGATTCTACATTCTCACTACCATTACAACCGTTCCCTAACAATGGATAATGTCCTATACTACTTACTCTCCCGCTCAATCACGGAGACGAGTTTTCCACGGTTTCCACCCCTCCCTCCATACCGCAGCAACACGAGTTTTTTCCACCACTTTCAGAACGCGCTCTTCGCGCCACAAAGCCGCCCCAAGACGCGCGAGCAATGAGCATCGAGCTTAAACATATCGCAAACGTCAAACATAATATAACGGGATTAATATATATCGCGCACGTGCGATATGTTTGTCACAAGGCGCAAAAAATAATTAAAAAAGGAATGCAACACGAGGACTTCCCAGGAGGTCACCCATCCTAGTACTACTCTCGCCCAAGCACGCTTAACTTCGGAGTTTTGATGGTATCCGGTGCTTTAGTGCTGGTATGATCGCATCCGACATGTTTCCCCGTCTTCGTCCCTTATGCTTTCCACTCCCAGGTCCGCTCCAAAGACGATTCTACATTCTCACTACCATTACAACCGTTCCCTAACAATGGATAATGTCCTATACTACTTACTCTCCCGCTCAATCACGGAGACGAGTTTTCCACGGTTTCCACCCCTCCCTCCATACCGCAGCAACACGAGTTTTTTCCACCCCTTTCAGAACGCGCTCTTCGCGCCACAAAGCCGCCCCAAGACACGCGAGCAGTGAGCATCGAGCTTAAACATATCGCAAACGTCAAACATAATATAACGGGATTAATATATATTGCGCACGTGCGATATGTTTGTCACAAGGCACAAAAAATAATTAAAAAAGGAATGCAACAGGAGGACTTCCCAGGAGGTCA
>NW_025296427.1:0-983 GCF_018294505.1 Triticum aestivum | reverse complement strand
AAAATTCAAATTCAAACTCCATATGTGATTATTCAAATGCCATTTATATGATTTGTGCTAAACAGCATCTATAAGTTGTTCTAACATGCATGAAAATGGTACAGATGGATTCCTTGAATTTTTCTGATAATTTTTCATATATAAATTATTTAATTTGGAGTTACGGTTAATTTTCTATGATTTTTAGAAGTTTTAGGCATTTTCTGGAATTTCCTGGATATTAATAAATCCAGTAATTGAGTTAATGCGCCAGCCTGACGTCATCATGACGTCAGCAGGTCAACTGGGCGCCTCCAGGTCAAACCTGACACTGGGACCCACATGTCAGTGTGATTAGCTTAACTAAAATTAATTAAAACTAATCCTAATAGTCAACAGGGCTGGGCCCCACCTGTCATTGACTCAGGAGAGTCAACCGGGGCCCACCCGTGGTCAAAGTCAAAGTCGGCTGCCGGTGTTTAGCCACCGGCAAGCCCGACGTGGCGGCGAGAGTGGTTTTGGCCACTCCGGCGACCAAATGGGCCGCGGAGGGCATCTAGGAGGAGCTGGGGACGAGCCGAAGCTCCTGGTGGAGTCAGTTGCGCTCGGGGCGGCCGGAATCGGTGCCGACGGCGAGCGAGGCGGCGGCCGGAGCTCGGGTGTGCTCGGTCTCGGCGTTACACGGCACGGCGGGCGCGGCCGATGGGCTCTACGGGATGCTGGGGTCACCAGGAATACCCGGAGGCAACGAGCGCAGGCGGAGAAGCTCGGGAGCACGGAGCTCACCGGCCATGGCGGACGGCGGCTTCGGGTGCTCGTGGGGCGGCGGCTACAGGGCGCAATCGAAGGGGGAAAGAGGGAGGGGAGGCGTAGGAGCTCACAGCGGTGCCGTAGGGATGGTTGGCCGGCTCGGGGGCGCGCCGGAGTGGCCGAATCGACGGAGAAGCTCCTCGGCGGCCGGCGAGGGGAAAACGTCGGGGGTGGCGTTCCGGGGCTCTTCTGGT
>NW_025296426.1:0-983 GCF_018294505.1 Triticum aestivum | reverse complement strand
GAATAAACGGAGACTGGCGAAGGACGAGGTGACGATGCGCGTCGGGAATGGTTCCAGAGTCGATGTGATCGCCGTCGGCACGCTGCCTCTACATTTACCTACGGGATTAGTTTTGAACCTTAATAATTGTTATTTAGTGCCAAGTTTGAGCATGAACATTGTATCTGGATCTCGTTTAATACGAGATGGCTACTCATTTAAGTCTGAGAATAATGGTTGTTCGATTTATATGAGAGATATGTTTTATGGTCATGCTCCGATGGTCAATGGTTTATTCTTAATGAATCTCGAGCGTAATATTACACATGTTCATAGTGTAGATGCCAAAAGATTTAAAGTTGATAACGATAGTCCCACATACTTGTGGCACTGCCGCCTTGGTCACATTGGTGTCAAGCGCATGAAGAAGCTCCATGCCGATGGACTTTTAGAGTCTCTTGATTATGAATCGTTTGACACGTGCGAACCATGCCTCTTGGGCAAAATGACCAAGACTTCGTTCTCCGGAACAATGGAGCGAGCAACCAACTTGTTGGAAATCATACATACCGATGTGTGCGGTCCAATGAGCGTTGAGGCTCGCGGAGGATATCGTTATGTTCTCACTCTCATAGATGACTTGAGTAGATATGGGTATGTCTACTTAATGAAACACAAGTCTGAGACCTTTGAAAAGTTCAAGGAATTTCAGAATGAGGTGGAGAATCAACGTGACCGAAAGATAAAATTCTTATGATCAGATCGTGGAGGAGAATACTTAAGTCACGAATTTGGTACACACTTAAAGAAATGTGGAATCGTTTCACAGCTCACGCCGCCTGGAACACCTCAGCGAAACGGTGTGTCCGAACGTCGTAATCGCACTCTATTGGATATGGTGCGGTCTATGATGTCTCTTACCGATTTACCGCTATCATTTTGGGGATACGCTCTAGAGACAGCTACATTCACTTTAAATAGGGCACCGTCTAAATCCGTTGAGA
>NW_025296425.1:0-983 GCF_018294505.1 Triticum aestivum | reverse complement strand
GATTGAAAAATGATGATGTGGCTTTGAATGGTGCATTTTGAACACACAAAAAGTCGGGAGTTCAAATAAGTTTTAAAAAATGAAATCCCTTTGTAACAGACGAGTTTCCGTATGAAATCCTGATACTTTGAAAGAGATTGTCCGTTTTGTACACGAAGTGCATCCAGTTTTTGCCGTAACCCTCTCAACTTTCTTGCACATGCTATGTGGATGAAATGATGATACCATGCCAACTTTCAACCTTTTCAGAGTTCATTTGAAATGCTTTTCAATTTTAGGGTCTTATAGCTCAAAATAATTAGTAAATGCATAAAAATAACAAATGAAGTCAGAAATGATTGAAAAATGATGATGTGGCTTTGAATGGTGCATTTTGAACACACACAAAGTCAGGAGTTCAAATAAGTTTTAAAAAATGAAATCCCTTTGTAACAGACGAGTTTCCGTATGAAATCCCTTTGTAATGCCTGCATATTAGAGAGGAGCTCAGCACCTGAGCTGCAACGCAGCTTATAAACAGGTGCTGAGCTCTCTCAGCTAGCGAGGTGGGACTAAACTTCCCACCGCACCGCGCCAGCACATTAGTCCCGGTTGGTGGCTTCAACCGGAACCAATGCTCCCCTTTGGTCCCGGTTGGTGGCACCAACCGGAACCAATGCCCACCCTTTAGTCCCGGTTGGTGCCACCAACTGGGACCAAAGCCCTCTGCTTCCCGCCCTTTGGGCTGGTGAAAAGAGGCCTTTGGTCCCGGTTGGTGCCACCAACCGGGACTAAAGGTGGCATTGGTCCCGGTTTGTGCGTCGAACCGGGACCAAAGCCTTTGCTATATAAGCCAGCACTTAGGAAATTTTCAGATTTCCATCGCCAGTTTCCCCACGCCCGACGACGCCGCGAGCTCGATCTACGCCGCCAGGCTGCCCCGCCACCGTCGCCCGTGCCCCCGAGCCCACGCCGTCGCCCGTCGCCGTCGTCCTCCGCCCCCC
>NW_025296424.1:0-983 GCF_018294505.1 Triticum aestivum | reverse complement strand
AAATAAAAATAGTAAATATGATTAATAAAAATAAAAATGATTTATTAAAATTAATTATTAATTAATTAATTGATTAAGTAATTAATTAAGTTAATTAATCCTGATTAGATTAACATAATCACTAATTAATTTAACTAATCTATAATTAAACTAAACAGAGAATGACAGGTGGGTCCCACTGGACCCACATGTCAGGTTGACCAAGTCAACTCTGTTGACTGCTGATGTCAGCATGACATCATGCTGACGTCATTAATACATTTTTTCGAATTAATTAAATAAATAATTGAATTTCAGAAATTAATAAAATCTTTAGAAAATCATATCTTTTAATCCGTAACTCGGATTAAAATATTTTCAACATGAAAGTTGCTCAGAACGACGAGACGATTCCGGATACGCAGTCCGTTCGTCCGACACACCCCTCTAACCTATCGAACCCGCAACTTTCCCCCTCCGGCTCCTCTGCCCGAAAACACGAAACACCGGGAATACTTTCCCGGATGTTTTCCCCCCTTCACCGGTATCACCTACTACCGCGTTAGGGCACACCGAACACCGCGTATTGCCTTGTTATATTTTGTGATGCTTTGTTTGCTCTGTATTCATTATTTCTTCCCGCTCTTCTCTCCGGTAGACTACGAGACCGACGCTGCTGCTGACCAGTCCGACTACGGAGTTGACGACCCCTCTCTCTTGCCAGAGCAACCAGGCAAGCCCCCCCCCCCTTGATCACCAGATATCGCCTATTCTCCTCTATACTGCTTGCATTAGGGTAGTGTAGCATGTTACTGCTTTCCGTTGATCCTATTCTGATGCATAGCCTGACATTGTTGCTACACCTGTTGATACCTTACCTGCAATCCTAAATGCTTAGTATAGGATGCTAGTTTATCATCATTGGCCCTACATTCTTGTCAGTCTGCCTTGCTATACTATCGGGCCGTGATCACTTGGGAGGTGATCACGGGTATATACTATAC
>NW_025296423.1:0-983 GCF_018294505.1 Triticum aestivum | reverse complement strand
TAGCGAGACTGAAGTCTCTCTGCAAAACATAAAATAGGCAAACGTGAGTACAAATGTACCCAGCAAGACTTACATCAGAACTAACTACATATGCATCATTTTCAACAAGGGGATGGTGGGGTTTAACTGCAGCAAGCCAGCTTTGACTCGGTGGCTATCCTAAACTACTACTGCAAGCGACTCTTATGAGGTGGCGCACACGAGTCCACATATTCACCATATCAATACACCACTATGGATCCGCTTCCGTCTCCCTACGAGAACGCCATCCATAGCACTCACGCTTATCTTGCGTATTTTAGAGTATCCACTTTCACTTGTCTATGAACTGATATAAGCAACCCAGAGGTCCTTTTCCGTGGACACGGCTATTCGAATAGATTAGGTTAACCCTGCAGGGGTGTACTTCTTCACACACGCTCTCACCACTTACCGCCGTTTACACGACATGTACTCGGCAACCTTCAAGCGGAAGAACAACGTGGGTGTCGGCCATGGCCTACCTAAACACTCAAGTCTCTAGTCCAGGTTTATCGCCTATTCGGGTTCCATCCATGAGGAGATCCGGCCGGAGTTTCGCTCACAGCCCCAAACGATGTGAACAGGGTTCCCGAGACACCAAACGGGCGCCCGGTACACCGTGCCACGTGCCTACCGCATCATAGCCCACCCCTACGGTCAGCGCTGCGCACGGCCTCCAGCATACTACAAACACCAGAAACTACTTGCAACTCCTGGACAGAGGACAAGGGTGATTAAGAAGCCGAGAGGGTCCATTGGTTTCGGGCCCAATGCGTGGTAGTAGCTGAATCATGGATCACAAACACAGAACTCAGTTCCTGAGGACGGCTGCAATGAGACAACCCACCATGTACTCCTACATGGCCTCTCACCGCTACCTTTACCAAATCGTGTTCACACACTTAGCTCACACACAGTAGGACATGTTCACACACCTCTGATTCATCCCCGATGAATCAGAC
>NW_025296422.1:0-983 GCF_018294505.1 Triticum aestivum | reverse complement strand
GAATGCTTGCCTCATATTGAATTTGCTTATAATCGTTCATTGCATTCTACTACTAAGATGTGCCCTTTTGAAGTTGTGTATGGTTTCCTACCTCGTGCACCTATTGATTTGTTGCCTCTTCCATCTTCGGAGAAGGTTAATTTTGATGCTAAACAACGTGCTGAATTGATTTTAAAAATGCATGAGTTAACTAAGGAAAACATTGAGCGTATGAATGCTAAATATAAACTTGCTGGAGATAAGGGTAGAAAACATGTTGTGTTTGCACCTGGAGATCTTGTTTGGTTACATTTGCGTAAGGATAGATTTCTTGATTTGCGCAAATCAAAGCTAATGCCACGTGCTGATGGTCCCTTTAAGGTGTTAGAGAAAATAAATGATAATGCATATAAACTTGAGCTGCCTGCAGATTTTGGGGTTAGTCCCACTTTTAACATTGCAGATTTGAAGCCTTATTTGGATGAGGAAGATGGACTTCCGTCGAGGACGACTTCATTTCAAGAAGGGGAGGATGATGAGGACATCAATACAATTGTTACACCCACAACCCCTGCTGCTATACATACTGGACCAATTACTAGAGCTCGTGCACGCCAACTAAATTACCAGGTACTTTCGTTTCTTGGTAATGATTCTAATGTTCATGAGAATATGATACTGCCTAAATTGGATACATTTGTTTTGCTTACAAATGAAGGGCCTAGCTTGGAGAAGGATGAACATTGGAGCAAGAACAAGCATGGAGATGATGGCATGCGCAAGGGGAACAAGAACGGAGTTACAAGTGATGATTTCAGGACTTTGAAGCCACCATAATGGGTGCATGAAGCCTTGGACGAAATATACAAGATGCCACTTCATAAATTTCGTCCCGAGGCTATTTTAGGTGCTGCGTCACCTTATTATTGGGCCAGGCCCATGTAATTTCGAAATACATAAGTATAGGCTATTTTTAGAGTCCGTATGTGTGGGGAAACAAGAGA
>NW_025296421.1:0-983 GCF_018294505.1 Triticum aestivum | reverse complement strand
ACGCCGGGAGCCCCGCCGCCCCTCGCCGCCCCCTCCCGACCCCGCCGCCGACCCCTAGCCCGCCGCCCGGAGCCCCGCCGGCGATCACCGGAGGTAGCCCCGCCCCGATCCGGTTTTCCCTAAATACCGATCCGGTTTATTTATATAAAAAAAACGTGTTCGTTTTTTTTAAAAAAAAAAACTAGATTGGTTTTATTTTTCGGTTTTCTTATTTAACAAACGTTCACCGAACCGTTCGTTTCAATGAACGCGTTCGTTGGATTGGTTCTGTTAACGAACGTCCGTTATTTAAACCGTTCGTCGTTTTTCTTTTAATCGGATTTAATCCGTTATTTTTCTGATTCGATTTCCGATCCAATTTTCAAATCTGTTTTATTTCTTGCTCGTTTATCGGAATCAGGTGATTCAAACGCCTGGAGTTTCGTAACGAAACCGCCGTTCCGACTAACCAACTTTCACAGAGTTTTGCTACTGTGAAATTTTGACCTAATTTCAGATTTCTAAACCGAGTCGTTCTCTCTCGAGTTCCGACTTTCGATGCCTTATTTGATTCGATTTTTTTTTTGCAACCAGGGTTCTTAAGTTGAACTCTCTGGTTAGATCTTTTATTCGAGATTTCCCTGTGCATTAGATGAGTACTTATTGTATGCTTGTTGTTTGTCTGCGTTAGATCACCCGGAGTGCGCCGCTTGTTACTTCGAATCTCTAGGTCACGCGGATCATCAGCAAGGCAAGTAACACTTGATCATATCTTTCCTACTACCCAGTTTTATTGCATTAGATCAAACCCTCAAACACTTGCATTGTTTAGGATCTAAATTAAATTGTGGGATTGGGAAGTAGAATTGAGGTAGTACCTATTACCTGTTACTTATGAAACCTTGGGAGTTACTTCTACGTTTGCTTATTATGCTATGCTATGCTAGTAGACGTGGATTGGGTGAGTGAATATCCATGACAGATGTGAGATTGTTAATTAATGG
>NW_025296420.1:0-983 GCF_018294505.1 Triticum aestivum | reverse complement strand
GTTTCAGGCTTAGGTCCAGACTTGGGTTTCTTCTCTTGAGCAGCAACTTGCTTGCCGTTCTTCTTGAAGTTCCCCTTTTTCTTCCCTTTGCCCTTTTTCTTGAAACTAGTGGTCTTGTTAACCATCAACACTTGATGCTCCTTCTTGATTTCTACCTCCGCAGCTTTCAGCATTGCGAAGAGCTCGGGAATAGTCTTGTTCATCCCTTGCATATTATAGTTCATCACGAAGCTCTTGTAGCTTGGTGGTAGTGATTGGAGAATTCTGTCAATAACGCAATCATCCGGAAGATTAACTCCCAATTGAATCAAGTGATTATTATACCCAGACATTTTGAGTATATGCTCACTGACAGAACTGTTCTCCTCCATCTTGCAGCTATAGAACTTATTGGAGACTTCATATCTCTCAATTCGGGCATTTGCTTGAAATATTAACTTCAACTCCCGGAACATCTCATATGCTCCATGACGTTCAAAACGTCGTTGAAGTCCCGATTCTAAGCCGTAAAGCATGGCACACTGAACTATCGAGTAGTCATCAGCTTTGCTCTGCCAGACGTTCATAACATCTGGTGTTGCTCCAGCAGCAAGCCTGGCACCCAGCGGTGCTTCCAGGACGTAATTTTTCTGTGCAGCAATGAGGATAATCCTCAAGTTACGGACCCAGTCCGTGTAATTGCTACCATCATCTTTCAACTTTGCTTTCTCAAGGAACGCATTAAAATTCAACGGAACAACAGCACGAGCCATCTATCTACAATCAACATAAACAAGCAAGATACTATCAGGTACTAAATTCATGATAAATTTAAGTTCAATTAATCATATTATTTAAGAACTCCCACTTAGATAGACATCCCTCTAATCCTCTAAGTGATTACGTGATCCAAATCAACTAAACCATGACCGATCATCACGTGAGATGGAGTAGTTTTCAATGGTGAACATCGTTATGTTGATCATATCTACTATATGATTCAC
>NW_025296419.1:0-983 GCF_018294505.1 Triticum aestivum | reverse complement strand
CAACTAATGGCCTTAGGTACACATCGATGTCGTTGCCGGGTTGCTTCGGACCTTGGATGAGCACTGGCATCATAATGAACTTCCGCTTCATGCACAACCAAGGAGGAAGGTTGTAGATGCATAGAGTCACGGGCCAGGTGCTATGGCTGGAGCTCTGCTCGCCAAAAGGATTCATGCCATCCGTACTTAGAGCAAATCTTATGTTCCTTGCGTCAGCTGCAAAATCTTTGAACCATCTGTCGATCTTTCTCCATTGCGTTCCATCTGCGGTGTGTCTCAACTCCCCGTCCGACTTACGGTCCTCTTTGTGCCATCGCAACAACTTGGCATGCTCTTTGTTCCTGAACAGACGTTTCAACCGTGGTATTATAGGAGCATACCACATCACCTTGGCGGGAACCCTCTTCCTGGGTTTCTGGCCCTCAACATCGTCAACAGGGTCATCGCCTCTGATCTTATAATGCAATGCAGTGCATACCGGGCATTCATTCAAATTCTCGTATTCACCGCGGTAGAGGATGCAGTCATTGATGCATGCATGTATCTTCAGAACCTCTAAACCTAGAGGGCAGACAACCTTCTTTGCTTCGTACGTACTGGCGGGCAACTCGTTATCCTTTGGAAACATATTCTTCAACATTTTCAGCAAGTTTTCAAATGCCGAGTCAGCTACACCTGCCTCTGCCTTCCATTTCAGCAAATCCAGTGTGCAGCCCAGCTTTTTCAGACCATCATCGCATCCGGGGTACAGCGCCTTTCTGTGATCCTCTAACATGCGATCCAAATTCTCCCTCTCCTTTTCAGTTTCGCAGCGTCTCCGTGCATCAGCAATGGTCCGACCAAGATCATCAACGGGATCATCACGTGCCTCTTCTTCACCTTCCCCTTCACCTTCAGCATCCTCCATGAAAGTATCACCGAAATGAGCAAGATAGCTTTCATCGATGAAATCATCCCCTTCTTCATCTTCTTCCATTATAACC
>NW_025296418.1:0-983 GCF_018294505.1 Triticum aestivum | reverse complement strand
TGGAGGCGCCAGGGGCTGGTGTATGAAGTCCCTCCTCTCCCCCACTATATATAGGGGTGCCAAGGGGGGGGGCGCCGGCCCTAGTAGATGAGATCTACTAGGGGGGGCGGCGGCCTAGGGGAGGTTTCCCTCCCCCCCAAGGCACCTAGGGGTGCCTTCCACCACTAGGACTCCTCCTAGGGGGAAACCCTAGGCGCATGGGCCTATAGGGGCTGGTGCCCTTGGCCCATGATGGCCAAGGCGCACCCCCTACAGCCCATGTGGCCCCCCGGGACAGGTGGACCCACCCGGTGGACCCCCGGGACCCTTCCGGTGGTCCCGGTACAATACCGATAACCCCGAAACTTGTCCCGATGCCCGAAATAGCACTTCCTATATATAATTCTTTACCTCCGGACCATTCCGGAACTCCTCGTGACGTCCGGGATCTCATCCGGGACTCCGAACAACATTCGGGTTTCTGCATATCCATATCTTCATAACCCTAGCGTCACCGAACCTTAAGTGTGTAGACCCTACGGGTTCCGGAGACATGCAGACATGACCGAGACGCTCTCAGTCAATAACCATCAGCGGGATTTGGATACCCATGATGGCTCCCACATGCTCCTCGATGTTGTCATCGGATGAACCACGATGTCGAGGATTCGATCAAACCCTGTATGCAATTCCCTTTGTCAATCGGTACGTTACTTGCCCGAGACTCGATCGTCGGTATCCCAATACCTTGTTCAGTCTCGTTACCGGCAAGTCACTTTACTCGTACCGTAATGCATGATCCCGTGTCCAACACCTTGGTCACATTGAGCTCAATATGATGATGCATTACCGAGTGGGCCCAGAGATACCTCTCCGTCATACGGAGTGACAAATCCCAGTCTCGATCCGTGTCAACCCAACAGCTACTTTCGGAGATACCTGTAATGCACCTTTATAGTCACCCAGTTACGTTGTGACGTTTGATGCACCCAAGGCACTCTTAC
>NW_025296417.1:0-984 GCF_018294505.1 Triticum aestivum | reverse complement strand
GGCGACGGCGAGCTCGGGCGAGGTCGGTGCGGCGGCTTCGAGGCACGCGAGCGCTCGGGGCTCGGCTAGCTCGAAGGAGTAGAGGACGGCGGAGCTTCTGGACAGGGTGGCGCGGCGTGGAGACGACGGGGAGCACGGCTACGACGGTGGTGCGGCGACGGTGGCGTCGGCCATGGCTGGGGCATGCGAGGGGGAGGAGCTGGAGAGGAGAGGGGGTGTCTGGGGGGTTCGGGGGAGAGAGGGAGGCCGGTTCACGGCGTTAGCCGGGCGAGGGAGGCGGCGAGCAGCTGCGTGGCGAGCTGCGGTGCCGCCGCCGAGCACCTTGGCTGCCTGCCTGGCAAGCCAAGCTGCTCGCTGGAGCGGTGGCCGGGCTGGGCCGGCCAGGTGGGCTGGCTGGTGGGCGACAGGTAAGTTTTTTCCCTTTTCTTCTGTTTCTGTTTTATTTAATATATCTGCAACTTTGTTGAATTTAATAAAATACCTAGGCAACTTCAAAAATCACCAAACTATCCCTGGCCCATAGTTGGATTATTTCCAACATG
Source organism: Triticum aestivum (assembly GCF_018294505.1). Taxonomy (NCBI): domain Eukaryota; kingdom Viridiplantae; phylum Streptophyta; class Magnoliopsida; order Poales; family Poaceae; genus Triticum; species Triticum aestivum. Next base: position 442 of record NW_025296417.1, on the reverse strand, counting down.
AAACATTTTAGTTTGGAGATATTTGAGCATTTAAATATTTTATATTATTTTAAATGCCCAAATTCAAATATTTATGATTTAATTCAAAACCCTAGGATGGCCTAGGAAAATGTGCACCACTTTTGGCAGAGGTTCTGAACCAAGACAAAAATGATGGGCATTTTAGAAGGGCATTTCAGGTTCATTGAAAAATTATTTTAGTAACCCTAGTTGGTTTCAGAGGGGACTGGGGGTTCTGTCATCCCCATTTCAAGTTTCTGATGAAAGAGTAAACATGATGCAACACTCTAATGCATGACTAGCTAGGGTGTGACAACTCACCCCCACTCAAAAGAATCTCGTCCCGAGATTTGGGTTCCTCCGGGAAGAAGGCGGGATATTCAAGTCGAAGACGATCCTCCCTTTCCCAAGTTGCTTCATCCTCAGAATGGTGCGACCATTG
>NW_025296416.1:0-984 GCF_018294505.1 Triticum aestivum | reverse complement strand
CGCAGGGCTTCGCCAAGCACCACGGGAGAGGAGAAGAACTTGGGAGAGAGGGAGGGGCTGCACCAAAGGCATAAGGTATGTTTGGGAGGCCCTCCTACCCCACTATATATAGGGATCCCAAGGGGGGGGTGCGCCAGTCCCTAGGAGATCCAATCTCCAAGGGGGCGGCGGCCAGGGGAGGAGTCCTCCCCCCCCCCCCCCAAGGCACCTAGGAGGTGCCTTCCCCTGCTGGGACTCTTCCTTTAGGGTTTCCCCAGGCACATGGGCCTCTTGGGGCTGGTGCCCTTGGCCCATGTAGGCCAAGGCGCACCCCCTACAGCCCATGTGGCCCCCCGGGGCAGGTGGCCCCACCCGGTGGGCCCCCGGGACCCTTCCGGTGGTCCCGGTACAATACCGATGACCCCGAAACTTGTCCCGATGGCCGAAACAGGACTTCCTATATATAAATATTTACCTCCGGACCATTCCGGAACTCCTCGTGACGTCCGGGATCTCATCCGGGACTCCGAACAACATTCGGTAACCACATACAAGCTTCCTTTATAACCCCAGCGTCATCGAACCTTAAGTGTGTAGACCCTACGGGTTCGGGAGACATGTAGACATGACCGAGACGTTCTCCGGTCAATAACCAACAGCGGGATCTGGATACCCATGTTGGCTCCCACATGTTCCACGATGATCTCATCGGATGAACCACGATGTCAAGGACTCAATCGATCCCGTATACAATTCCCTTTGTCTAGCGGTATTTTACTTGCCCGAGATTCGATCGTCGGTATCCAATACCTTGTTCAATCTCGTTACCGGCAAGTCACTTTACTCGTTCCGTAACACATCATCCCGTGATCAACTCCTTGGTCACATTGCGCATATGATGATGTCCTACCGAGTGGGCCCAGAGATACCTCTCCGTTTACACGGAGTGACAAATCCCAGTCTCGATCCGCATAAAACAATAGATACTTTCGGAGATACCTGTAG
>NW_025296415.1:0-984 GCF_018294505.1 Triticum aestivum | reverse complement strand
GATAGAAGTATATTGGATATACATTATGTTAATGTGTACTTTACTAGTACTCCTAGTAGCACCAGGGTATTAGATACCGGTTCGGTTGCTAAGTGTTAGTAACTCGAAATAAAAGCTACGGAATAAACGGAGACTAGCTAAAGGTGAGCTGACGATATATGTTGGAAGTGTTTCCAAGGTTGATATGATCAAGCATCGCACGCTCCCTCTACCACCGAGATTGGTGTTTGCGTTGAGCATAGACATGATTGGATTATGTCTATCGCAATACGGTTATTCATTTAAGGAGAATAATGGTTACTCTATTTTTGAATAATACCTTCAATGGTCTTGCACCTAAAGGAATGGTTTATTGAATCTCGGTCATAGTGATACACATTTTCATGCCAAAAGATATAAGATAGTAATGATAGTACCACTTACTTGTGGCACTGCCATGTAAGTCATAATGGTATATAACGCATGAAGAAGCTCCATGTTGATGGATCTTTGGACTCACTCGTTTTTGAAAAGTTTGAGACATGCGAACCATGTCTATTGGTGTATATGCATGAAGAAACTCCATGCAAATGGATCGTTTGGACTCACTTGATTTTGAATCACTTGAGATATGCAAATCATACCACATGGGCAAGATGACTGAAAAGCCTCGTTTTCAGTATGATGGAACAAGATAGCAACTTGTAGGAAGTAACACATTTTGATGTGTGCAGTCCAATGAGTGCTGAGGCATGCAGTGAATATCGTTATGTTCTTACTTCACAGATGATTCGAGTAGATGTTGAGAATATTTCCTTGATGAAACACAAGTCTGAATTATTGAATGGTTCAAGTAATTTCAGAGTGAAGTAGCAGATCATTGTGACAAGAGGATAAAATGTCTATGATATGATCATAGAGATGAATATCTGAGTTACGAGTTTTGGCACACAATTAAGACATTGTGGAAATTGTTTCGCAATTAATACCGCCTGGAACACCATA
>NW_025296414.1:0-984 GCF_018294505.1 Triticum aestivum | reverse complement strand
ATCTGGCTGAGTAAACAGATACTTCAGACTTTGGTGGTCAGTGAAGATCTCGCAACGATTACCGAGAAGGTAATGTCGCCACTGCTTCAGCGCATGAATGACTGCAGCAAGTTCGAGGTCGTGAACTGGGTAGTTCTCTTCGTGAGGGCGCAATTGTCGAGAGGCATAAGCAATCACTTTGCGGTCTTGCATTAGGACACAGCCTAACCCTTGACGGGAAGCGTCGCAGTAAATGACGAAGTCCTTCTTAGTATCAGGTGGAGCTAGAACTGGGGCAGAAGTCAACTTGTCTTTGAGTGCCTGGAAACTTTCCTGACATTTGTCTGTCCATTGGAACTTGACACCCTTATGCAACAGGTTAGTCAGAGGCCTGGCGATCTTAGAGAAGTTCTCGACGAATCGACGGCAATAGCTGGCGAGACCGAGAAAACTTCTGACTTGCTTAACGTTCTTGGGAGGATTCCAATCAAGAATAGCCTGAACTCGTTCAGGGTTGACGGCAATACCATCCTTAGAGATGACATGCCCAAGATAGGTTACTTCCGGTAACCAGAATTCACATTTGGAGAACTTGGCATATAGTTGATGTTCTCGTAGCTTTTCCAGCACAAGTCGGAGATGTTCCGCATGTTCTTCTTCGTTCTTGGAAAATATCAGGATATCATCCAGATAAACCACGACGAACTTGTCGAGGTAATCCATGAATATGTAGTTCATCAGACGAGAGAAGGTGGCTGGAGCATTGGTTAAACCGAAAGACATGACGGTGTACTCGTATGAACCATAGCGAGTCACGAAGGCGGTCTTTGGGATATCCTCTTCGCGAACACGGATCTGGTGGTAGCCCAACCTCAAGTCAAGCTTAGAGAACACTGACGAACCCGCCAGTTGATCATACAGATCATTGATCCGAGGAAGAGGGTATTTATTCTGAATGGTAGCTTGGTTTATAGGACGGTAGTCTTGAACTAACCGGTTTGTCCC
>NW_025296413.1:0-984 GCF_018294505.1 Triticum aestivum | reverse complement strand
GGCTAAGAAATTTAGTATCACGATCTGAAACAATAGTATTTGGCACACCATGCAAGCGAATAATTTCACGAAAGAACAAATCAGCAACATTAACAGCATCATCGCTTTTATGACATGGTATAAAGTGTGCCATTTTCGAGAATCTATCCACGACAACAAATATGCTATCCCTCCCCTTCTTTGTTCGAGGTAAACCTAAAACAAAGTCCATAGATATATCCTCCCAAGGAACACTAGGTACAGGCAAAGGCATATATAAACCATGAGGATTGAGTCGTGACTTAGCTTTTTGACATGTAGTGCATCGAGCAATAAAACGCTCAACATCCCGTCTCATCTTTGGCCAAAAGAAATGTGTAGCAAGTACGTCCTCCGTCTTCTTCACGCCAAAGTGTCCCATTAATCCTCCTCCATGCGCCTCCTGCAACAACAAAAGACGAAAGGAGCTAGCTGGAATGCATAGCTTGTTAGCACGAAACACAAATCCATCGTTAAGGACAAACTTGTTCCACATTCTTCCTTCTTTACAATTCTGCATTACATCTTTAAAATCAGCATCATGCACATATTGATCTTTGATGGTCTCCAAACCAAATATTTTGAAATCAAGTTGTGAAAGCATAGTATAGCGACGAGACAATGCATCAGCAATAACATTTTCTTTTCCCTTCTTGTGTTTAATGACATAAGGGAAAGTCTCAATGAATTCAACCCATTTAGCATGTCTACGATTCAGTTTAGCTTGACTTTTAATATGTTTCAAAGATTCATGATCAGAATGTATAACAAATTCTTTGGGCCATAAATAATGTTGCCATGTTTCTAAAGTCCGAACAAGAGCATATAATTCTTTATCATAAGTAGAATAATTCAGACTAGGCCCACTCAATTTTTCAGAAAAGTATGCAACAGGTTTGCCATCTTGTAATAACACACCTCCTAATCCAATTCCACTAGCATCACATTCAAGCTCAAAAGTCTTAT
>NW_025296412.1:0-984 GCF_018294505.1 Triticum aestivum | reverse complement strand
GCGTGCCGCCTCTTCGGACATGCCACAACACCACCCCGCATGTATGAGGGCCCGGTACGACGCTCCGGTGGCATTGCTACCCCCCCAGGGCCCCCGTCCCGCCTAACCCTGTAGCGTTTGACCACGGGATCTAGCCCTTTGACTTTGCACGGACGGGCTTTGACCAGTGGACCTCTCCACCCGGTTGTGTCGGGTCGGCCCAGAGGGACACCGGGGAGCAACATCCGGGCCAGGCCCACAACTACATCCACTCCGTGTAGACCCGACGCGTCCGTTTCCCTCCTCCAGGTGCCGGCGGCGGCGCCGTCCGTGAGGGGGGGCACGCACCGGAGACGCGTGCTGGGCGTTTGCAACCGCCTCAACACTTCCAGACTCGTGAGAGGCCGCCTACGCAAGATTTTACGGTATGCTACCCCCCGAAGGCCGCCGGCCACAGTCGTAGACGTGCGAAGAGCAATCCGCGTAGAGGGAAGTGTTCAGATACTTCTCCATCACAAAAAATTATGAAAAATTACCATTAGTCCTATAGCACATGTGCCCACGTTGTGTAAAAAAGTCATGATTTTATCGCGCTCCAAGTATTTAATAATATTCACGCTGCATCGTTACCGCAGAACGTCTACCACCGTTTCATTGCCGTCCGTGAGGGGGGCCACAACCCGGAGACGCGTGCCGCCTCTTCGGACATGCCACAACACCACCCCGCATGTATGAGGGCCCGGTACGACACTCCGGTGGCATTGCTACCCCCCCAGGGCCCCCGTCCCGCCTAACCCTGTAGCGTTTGACCACGGGATCTAGGCCTTTGACTTTGCACGGACGGGCTTTGACCAGTGGACCTCTCCACCCGGTTGTGTTAGGTCGGCCCATAGGAACACTTTGGAGCAACATCCGGGCCAGGCCCACAGCTACATCCACTCCGTGTAGACTCGACGCGTCCGTTTCCCCCCTCCGGGTGCCGGCGGCGGCGCCGTTCGTGAGGGG
>NW_025296411.1:0-984 GCF_018294505.1 Triticum aestivum | reverse complement strand
AATTTCACACTAGACTTGAACTCGCTCTACAAGCTAGTTCAAATAATTTTACACTAGAGTTGAACTAGCTCTGTAAGCTACTTCAAATAATTTTACACTAGAGTTGAACTAGCTCTATAAGCTAGTTCAAATAATTTTACACTAGAGTTGAACTAGCTCTATAAGCTTGTACAAATAATTTTACACTAGAGTTGACCTTGCTCTAAAGGCTAGTACAAATATTATTACACTAGAGATGAACTAGCTCTATAATCTAGTTCAAATAATTTAACACTAGAGTTGAACTAGCTCTATCATCTGGTTCAAATAATTTTACACTAGAGTTGAAGTAGCTTTATAGCCTAGTACAAATATTTTTACACTTGAGTTGAACTAGCTCTATAAGCTTGGAAAAATAATTGTACACTAGAGTTGAACTAGGTCAATAGCCTAGTACAAATAATTTTACACTAGAGTTGTACTAGCTCTATAGCCTAGTACAAATAATTTTACACTAGAGTTGAACTAGCTCTATAAGCTTGTACAAATAATTTTACACTAGAGTTGAACTAGTCTATAGTCTAGTACAAATAATTTTACACTAGATTTGAACTAGCTCTGTAAGCTACTTCAAATAATTTTACACTAGAGTTGAACTAGCTCTATAAGCTAGTTCAAATAATTTTACACTAGAGTTGAACTAGCTCTATAAGCTTGTACAAATAATTTTACACTAGAGTTGACCTTGCTCTATAGGCTAGTACAAATATTTTTACACTAGAGTTGAACTAGCTCTATAATCTAGTTCAAATAATTTAACATTAGAGTTGAACTAGCTCTAGAATCTGGTTCAAATAATTTTACACTAAAGTTGAACTAGCTCTATAGCCTAGTACAAATATTTTTACACTAAAGTTGAACTAGCTCTATAAGCTTGTACAAATAATTTTACACTAGAGTTGAACTAGCTCTATAGCCTAGTACAAATAATTTTACACTAGAGTT
>NW_025296410.1:0-984 GCF_018294505.1 Triticum aestivum | reverse complement strand
AGGGAAGAAGGAGACTCTAGAAGGGTCGATCTTCTTGAAGATCGAACAACTCACGGAATGAGACATAGGACCATCTCTCGGGTTGAGACACGAGATACACATCAAGAGAGGTGGAAAGAAACGGATGACGAAGGTTCACTAGGTGGATAACAATTCCACACCTAAGAAGGTGGCAAACGATTGTCAACGTAGCGAGGAGTTGAGTTGCCATGATACCATAACGATACACCTTCGGAACCGTGACTCGTAGATATCTCCCCTTAAGTGGCAAAAGAATTACCTTTGATTCAGAGATCATTGAAACTCTTTATACCAGCTTAAGGCAAATCATAATCGATCATTTAGAGGGGTTCGGTAGAATGGCATACTCAAACTTGGATGATGTGGATTACCTTGTTGAAGACAACGTAATGGATGAATTTTGCTTATCACCGGAAATGGAAGAGACCCATGGTAGAATGGCACATTGGCGGTGCAAGCTGGGAACAAAATGCAAATGATGGGAATGATTCTGGTAACTGGGGAAGAACCCAACAATAGAGAGTGAATTCACTGTTGGAGTGGTTATGGCATAACCGAGGAAATCTGGGGCAATCCCAGCTAGTGCCGATGATAAGACGTAGCGCTTGTGCGTGCTCTCAAGAACTTGAGCATTTCCACAATCATCAAGGTTTTATCAACAACCGCGTCAAGGGTCCGGTAACACAACTTACTACCATGATGAATAGCGATGGACGATGCAGATGCGAAGGAGGATAACACTTTCTCAGATTTCACCTTAGCGAGGCCAAGCAAATAAAATCTGGATGATCGACCGAGAGACATTTAGCACTCCGCTTCTAATGTTCTCCTTGATGTGCTAGTATAACCCATTCATAGATACGGTTTGATAACTAGAACATCAAGTAAAGGTCAGACTTCGGGAACACAAAAATCCATAGGGGCAACTAGGGAGTAAATCCTACGAAATCCCTAGGGGGGGGG
>NW_025296409.1:0-984 GCF_018294505.1 Triticum aestivum | reverse complement strand
GCATATAATTCTTTATCATAAGTAGAATAATTCAGACTAGGCCCACTCAATTTTTCAGAAAAGTATGCAACAGGTTTGCCATCTTGTAATAACACACCTCCTAATCCAATTCCACTAGCATCACATTCAAGCTCAAAAGTCTTATTAAAATCAGGAAGTTGGAGTAAAGGAGCATGTGTCAACTTATCTTTCAATACCGTGAAGGCTTCTTCCTGTGCGGTACCCCAAAGAAAAGGCACATCTTTCTTTGTAAGCTCATTGAGAGGTGCAGCAATGGTGCTGAAATCTCTCACAAAACGCCTATAGAATCCAGCGAGGCCAAGAAAACTCCTCACTTGTGTGACCGTTTTGGGCTGCGGCCAACTCTTAATAGCTTCAATCTTGGCTTTATCAACTTCAATTCCCTGTGGAGTAACAACATAGCCAAGAAAAGATACTCGGTTGGTGCAAAAGGTGCACTTCCCAAGGTTACCAAACAAACGTGCATCACGTAGAGCAATAAAAACAGCACGCAAATGTTCCAAATGTTCCTCCAAAGATCTGCTATAAATCAATATGTCATCAAAGTAAACTACCACAAATCGTCCAATGAAAGCACGTAAAACTTCGTTCATTAATCTCATGAAAGTACTAGGTGCATTAGTTAACCCAAAAGGCATGACTAACCACTCATATAATCCAAACTTAGTTTTAAATGCTGTTTTCCATTCATCTCCCAATTTCATACGAATTTGATGGTAGCCACTACGCAAATCAACTTTGGAGAATATTATAGAGCCACTCAATTCATCAAGCATATCATCTAGCCTAGGAATAGGATGACGATAACGAATAGTAATATTATTAATGCCTCTACAATCAACACACATACGTGATGTACCATCCTTTTTCGGCACTAGAATAATAGGAACAGCACAAGGACTAAGGGATTCGCGTATATAACCTTTGTCGAGAAGCTCTTGTACTTGACGCATAATCTCCTTC
>NW_025296408.1:0-984 GCF_018294505.1 Triticum aestivum | reverse complement strand
AGATGGATAGATTGGATTTTTCTGATCATTTTTCATATATAATTTGTCCAATTTGGAGTTACAGAATAAAAGTTATGAATTTTTGAAGTTTAAATAATATTCTGGAATTTCCTGATTTAATTTAAATCCAGAAATTCAATTACTGCGTCAGCCTGACGTCAGTGTGACGTCAGCAGGTCAACGGAACAGGTCTGGGTCAAACCTGACAGTGGGTCCCGCATGTCAGGGTGATTATTTTAATTAAAACTTAATTAAAACTAATCCTGTTTAATTAACAGGGCTGGGCCCCATCTGTCATTGACTCAGGGGAGTCAACCAGGGCCCACCCGTGGTCAAAGTCAAAGTCGGCTGCCGGCGTTTAGTCGCCGGCGAGCCCGACGCGGCGGCGGGAGTGGTTTTGGCCATTTCGGCCACCAAATGGACCGCGGAGGCCACCGGAGTGGAGCTGAGGACAACCCGCAGCTCTTGGCGGAGCCCGTTGGGGTCGGGGTGGCCGGAGTTGGCGCCGGCGACGACTTTGGCGGCCACCGGGGTTCGGCCGAAGGTGAACTTGGCGCTAGAGGGGTCGGTGAGGCTCGGGGAGTGGCTGGCTAGGTGCTGCGGAACTCGGTGAGTAAGATGGACACCATCTTGTGGCCGGAGTGTGGCCGGAAGCACGTCGGCGACGAGGTCCACGACGGTGCGGGCGTGTGATCCTCGTGCGGTGGCTACACGGCTCGGGAATGAGAGAGAGAGGGTCGGGGGAGTAGCTAGGCTCACAGCGCTCCCGTAGAGGCCACCGGCGGGGTCGGGGACGAGCTGAGGCAGCGACGGCGTTGAAAGAGATCTCCGACGACGGCGAGCTCGGGCGAGGTCGGTGCGGCGGCTTCGAGGCACGCGAGCGCTCGGGGCTCGGCTAGCTCGAAGGAGTAGAGGACGGCGGAGCTTCTGGACAGGGTGGCGCGGCGTGGAGACGACGGGGAACACGGCTACGACGGTGGTGCG
>NW_025296407.1:0-984 GCF_018294505.1 Triticum aestivum | reverse complement strand
GAAGTCTGCCGAGCACATGTCGTGTGCAGACGCTAAGTGGTGGAAACATGTATGAAGAAGTACACCCCTGCAGGGTTAACATCATCTATTCGAATAGCCGTGTCCGCGGAAAAGGACTTCTGGGTTGCTTATATCAGTTCATAGACAAGTGAAAGTGGATACTTTAAAATGCGCAAGATAAGCGTGAGTGCTATGGATGGCGTTCTCGTAGGGAGACGGGAGCGGATCCATAGTGGTGTATTGATATGGTGAATATGTGGACTCGTGTGCGCCACCTCAAAAGAGTTACATTGCAGTCGTAGTTCAGGATAGCCACCGAGTCAAAGCTGGCTTGCTGCAGTTAAACCCCACCATCCCCTTTGTTGATAATGGTGCATATGTAGTTAGTTCTGATGTAAGTCTTGCTGGGTACATTTGTACTCACGTTTGCCTATTTTATGTTTTGCAGAGAGACTTCAGTCTCATTAGTAGTTCCACGTGGACTTCGACATTTAGCTTGTTACCTCAGCTACGATCTTGTGCCCTCGGCAAGATCTGGTAGATAGTCAGGCTTCTCAGCCTTTTTCATTTATAGATGTCTGTACCCAGACATGATAGCTTCCGCTTGTGCTTTGACTTGTATGCTCTGAGTGTTGGGTCATGAGACCCATGTTTGTAATATCTCGCTCCTCGGAGCCTATTGAATAAATACTTGAGTCGTAGAGTCATGTTGTGATGCCATGTTGTATTTGCACATATCGAGCATATTGTGTGTATGTTATTGAAATGCTTGGTATGTGTGGGATCTGACCATCTAGTTGTTTATCTTTAGTAGCCTCTCTTACGGGGAAATGTCTCCTAGTGTTTCCACTGAGCCATGGTAGCTTGCTACTGCTCCGGAACACTTAGGCTGGCCGGCATGTGTCCTTCTTCGTTCCTGTGTCTGTCCCTTCGGGGAAATGTCACGCGATGAATACCAGAGTCCTGTTAGCCCGCTACAGCCCG
>NW_025296406.1:0-984 GCF_018294505.1 Triticum aestivum | reverse complement strand
TCGTTCAAATAATTTTACACTAGAGTTGAACTAGCTCTATAGCCCAGTACAAATAATTTTACACTAGAGTTGAACTCGCACTATAAGCTAGTTTAAATAATTTTACACTAGAGTTGAACTAGCTCTATAAGCAAGTTGAAATAATTTTACACTAGAGTTGCACTAGCTCTATAGCCTAGTACAAATAATTTTACACTAGAGTTGAACTAGCTCTATAAGCTAGTTCAAATAATTTTACACTAGAGTTGAACTAGCTCTATAGCCTAGTACAAATAATTTTACACTACAATTGAACTTGCTGTATAAGCTAGTTGAAATAATTTTACACTAGAGTTGAGCTAGCTCTATAAGCTAGTTCAAATAATTTTACACTAGAATTGAACTAGCTCTATAGCCTAGTACAAATAATTTTACACTACAATTGAACTTGCTCTATAAGCTAGTTGAAATAATTTTACACTAGATTTGAGCTAGCTCTATAAGCTAGTTCAAATAATTTTACACTAGAATTGAACTAGATCTATAGCCTAGTACAAATAATTTTACACTAGAGTTGAACTAGCTCTATAAGCAAGTTGAAACAATTTTACACTAGAGTTGCTCTAGCTCTATAGCCTAGTAGAAATAATTTTACACTAGAGTTGAACTAGCTCTATGAGCTAGTTAAAATAATATTACAATAGAGTTGACCTAGCTCTATAGCCTAATACAAATGATTTTACACTAGAGTTCAACTAGTTCTATAGCCTATTTCAAATGATTTTACACTAGAGTTGAACTAGCTCTATAAGCCAGTTTGAATAATTTTACACTAGAGTTGAACTAGCTCTATAGGCAAGTTGAAATAATTTTACACTCGAGTTGCACTAGCTCTATAGCCTATTACAAATAATTTTACACTAGAGTTGAACTAGCTCTATAAGCTAGTTCAAATAATTTTACACTATAGTTGAACTAGCTCTATAGCCTACTACAAATAATTTT
>NW_025296405.1:0-984 GCF_018294505.1 Triticum aestivum | reverse complement strand
CCGGATGATTGCGTCATTGACAGAATTCTCCAATCACTGCCACCAAGCTACAAGAGCTTCGTGATGAACTATAATATGCAAGGGATGAACAAGACTATTCCCGAGCTCTTCGCAATGCTGAAAGCTGCGGAGGTAGAAATCAAGAAGGAGCATCAAGTGTTGATGGTTAACAAGACCACTAGTTTCAAGAAAAAGGGCAAAGGGAAGAAAAAGGGGAACTTCAAGAAGAACGGCAAGCAAGTTGCTGCTCAAGAGAAGAAACCCAAGTCTGGACCTAAGCCTGAAACTGAGTGCTTCTACTGCAAGCAGACTGGTCACTGGAAGCGGAACTGCCCCAAGTATTTGGCGGATAAGAAGGATGGCAAGGTGAACAAAGGTATATGTGATATACATGTTATTGATGTGTACCTTACTAGAGCTCGCAGTAGCACCTGGGTATTTGATACTGGTTCTATTGCTAATATTTGCAACTCGAAACAGGGACTATGGAATAAGCGGGCACTGGCAAAGGACGAGGTGATGATGCGCGTGGGAAACGGTTCCAAAGTCGATGTGATCGCAGTCGGCACGCTACCTCTACATCTACCTTCGGGATTAATATTAGACCTAAATAATTGTTATTTGGTGCCAGCGTTGAGCATGAACATTATATCTGGATCTTGTTTAATGCGAGACGGTTATTCATTTAAATGAGAGAATAATGGTTGTTCTATTTATATGAGTAATATCTTTTATGGTCATGCACCCTTGAAGAGTGGTCTATTCTTATTGAATCTCGATAGTAGTAATACACATATTCATAATATTGAAGCCAAAAGATGCAGAGTTGATAATGAAAGTGCAACTTATTTGTGGCACTGTCGTTTAGGTCATATCGGTATAAAGCGCATGAAGAAACTCCATGCTGATGGACTTTTGGAACCACTTGATTATGAATCACTTGGTACTTGCGAACCGTGCCTCATGAGCAAGATGACTAAAACA
>NW_025296404.1:0-984 GCF_018294505.1 Triticum aestivum | reverse complement strand
GATAAAATCCCACTCTCTCGCTCCTGCTCTCTTTTACTGCATTAGGACAACAACGACATATTTGTTACTTGCTGCGGTAGCTGAACCCCTTCATCCTTTGCATGACCTGTCATTGCCACAGTAAATAGATGAAACCCACTAGCATGAGTAGGAGTTGTTTGAGCCCTGATGTGCCTACTCATTCATGCTTGTTTGTCATGCCTGCTACTGCTTAGAGTTGAGTCAGGTCTGATTCATCGAGGATGAATCAGAGGTGTGTGAACATGTCCTACTATGTGTGAGCTAAGTGTGTGAACACGATTTGGTAAAAGGTGTCGGTGAGAGGCCATGTAGGAGTACATGGTGGGTTGTCTCATTGAAGCCGTCCTTAGGAACTGAGTTCTGTGTTTGTGATCCATGATTCAGCTACTACCATGCATTGGGCCCTGAAATATGACCCCGCTCGACTTCTTATTCACCCTAGTCCTCTGTCCAGGAGTTACAAGTAGTTTCTGGTGTTTGTAGCTTACTGGAGGCCGTGGACAGCGATGACCGTAGGGGTGGGCTGTGATGCGGTAGGTACGTGGCACGGTGTACCGGATGCCCGTTTGGTATCTCGGGAACCCTGTTCACATCGTTTGGGGCTGTGAGCGAAACTCCGGCCGGATCTCCTCATGGATGGAACCCGAATAGGCGATAAACCTGGACTAGAGACTTGAGTGTTTAGGTAGGTCGTGGTCTACACCCACGTCGGCTTTCGCTTGAAGTCTGCCGAGCACATGTCGTGTGCAGACGCTAAGTGGTGGAAACATGTATGAAGAAGTACACCCCTGCAGGGTTAACATCATCTATTCGAATAGCCGTGTCCGCGGAAAAGGACTTCTGGGTTGCTTATATCAGTTCATAGACAAGTGAAAGTGGATACTCTAAAATACGCAAGATAAGCGTGAGTGCTATGGATGGCGTTCTCGTAGGGAGACGGGAGCGGATCCATAGTGGTGTATT
>NW_025296403.1:0-984 GCF_018294505.1 Triticum aestivum | reverse complement strand
ATGAGATGATGGATATCGCTTTGGTGGAAGTCGACTTTGACGATCCGACTATGAACGTGCGAGGACGTCGCGCCTTAGCAATCGCTAAACCAACTCCGAGAGGTTATTGACCACGCCGGAGCACGATCAACCTGACCACGAGGGTCTGTTTCCTGCGAGCAAACGAAGAACAAGCAAGAAACTAAGATTGCAATCTGGATATTGCGAATATAAGATGAAAGCTTTATTGATCAAGGTGGGGTTCTGTGACGCCTTTGTCTGGTCGTTTAACACAAACGAAGTACGCGAAGTTGCAGCTATGGCGAACTTTTAATCTAAACAAAACCCAAAGTCTAAACGATGCCCTAAGGGCTGTATATATGGAGGAAGAGGGGGGAATTTCGTGGCCCTTGGTGGAGGGGTCCGAAATCAACCCTATCTCTTGTTTCCCCACACATACGGACTCTCAAAATAGCCTATACTTATGTATTTCGAAATTACATGGGCCTGGCCCAATAATAAGGTGACGCAGCACCTAAAATAGCCTCGGGACGAAATTTATGAAGTGGCATCTTCTATATTTCGTCCAAGGCTTCATGCATCCATTATGGTGGCTTCAAAGTCCTGAAATCATCACTTGTAACTCCGTTCTTGTTCCCCTTGCGCATGCCATCATCTCCATGCTTGTTCTTGCTCCAATGTTCATCCTTCTCCAAGCTAGGCCCTTCATTTGTAAACAAAACAAATGTATCCAATTTAGGCAGCATCATATTCTCATGAACATTAGAATCATTACCAAGAAACGAAAGTACCTGGTAATTTAGTTGGCGTGCACGAGCTCTAGTAATTGGTCCAGTATGTATAGCAGCAGGGGTTGTGGGTGTAACAATTGTATTGATGTCCTCATCATCCTCCCCTTCTTGAAATGAAGTCGTCCTCGACGGAAGTTCATCTTCCTCACCCAAATAAGGCTTCAAATCTGCAATGTTAAAAGTGGGACTAACC
>NW_025296402.1:0-984 GCF_018294505.1 Triticum aestivum | reverse complement strand
GTGGCGCCGTCCTTGAGGGGGGCCACACCCCGGAGACGCTAGCCGCCTCTTCGGACATGCCACAACACCACCCCACATGTAAGGGGCCGATGCAAAGCTCTGGTGGCATTGCTACCCACGCCCCCCTCGGGCCCCCGTCCCGCCTAACCCTGGAACGGTTGACCATGAGATCTAGCCCTTTGACTTTCCACGGACGGGCTTCGAACCGTGGACCTCTCCACCCGGTTGTATCAGGTCAGCATAGAGGGACACCTGGGAGCAACATCCGGGCCAAACCCAGAGCAACATCCCCTCCGAGTAGACCCGACGCGTCCGTTTCCCCCTCCAGGTGCCGGGGGTTTCGCCGTCCGTGAGGGGGGCCACGCCTCGGAGACGCGTGCCGGGCGTTTGTAACCACCACAACACACTCAGACTTGTGAGAAGCCATGCACGCAAGATTGGCGGCATGCTAGCCCATGGAGGCTGCCGGCCACAGTCGTAGACATGTGAAGGGCAATCCGCATAGAGGGAAGTGTTCGGATACTTCTCCATCACCAAAAATTATGAAAAATTACCATCGCTCCTATAGCAGATGTGCCCATGTCGTGTAAAAAACTCATGCTTTTATCGCGATTCGAGTATTTAATAATATTCACGCCGCACCGTTACCGCATAACGTCTACTACTATGTCATCGCCGTCCGTGAAGGGGGCCACAACCCGGAGACGCACGCTGCCTCTTCGGACATGCCACAACACCACCCCGCATGTATGAGGGGCCGGTGCGACACTCCGGTGGCATTGCTACCCCAGAGCCCCCTTCCCGCCTAACCCTGGAGCGGTTGACCACGACATCTAGCCCTTTGACTTTCCACGGAAGGGCTTTGACCAGTGGACCTCTCCACCCAGTTGTGTCAGGTCAGCACAGAGGGACACCTGGAAGCAACATCCGGGCCAAACCCACAGCTACACCCCCTCCGTCTAGACCCGACGCATCCATTTCCCC
>NW_025296401.1:0-984 GCF_018294505.1 Triticum aestivum | reverse complement strand
GTGTGCATTTTAGTATCTCTACATATGCTGATTATGTTGATTGTGATGTGGTACCTATGCAAGCATGTTCCTTATTACTTGGTAGACCATGGCAATTTGATAAAAATTCTGTACACCATGGTAGAAACAATCACTATACTCTTGTTCATAAGGATAAAAATATTACTTTGCTTCCTATGACTCCTGATTCCATTTTGAAAGATGATATTAATAGAGCTAATAAAGCACAACAGGAGAAGAATAAGAGTGAAAATCAGATTGTGGCAAAAGAATTTGAGCAACAAATGAAGCCTAATAATAAAACATCTAGTGTTGCTTCTGAAATTAAATTGAAAAGTGCATGTTTATTTGCCACCAAATCTGATATTGATGAGCTAGATTTCAGCAAATCTGTTTGCTATGCTTTTGTGTGCAAAGAGGCATTATTTTCATTTGAGGACGTGCCTTCCTCTTTGCCTCCTGCTGTCACTAACATTTTGCAGGAGTTCGCTGACGTTTTTCCACAAGACGTGCCACCGGGATTACCGCCTATTCGAGGGATTGAGCATCAGATTGACTTAATTCCCGGTGCTTCACTGCCAAACCGTGCACCATACCGTACCAATCCAGAGGAGACGAAGGAGATTATGCGTCAAGTACAAGAGCTTCTCGACAAAGGTTATATCCGCGAATCCCTTAGTCCTTGTGCTGTTCCTATTATTCTAGTGCCGAAAAAGGATGGTACATCACGTATGTGTGTTGATTGTAGAGGCATTAATAATATTACTATTCGTTATCGTCATCCTATTCCTAGGCTAGATGATATGCTTGATGAATTGAGTGGCTCTACAATATTCTCCAAAGTTGATTTGCGTAGTGGCTACCATCAAATTCGTATGAAATTGGGAGATGAATGGAAAACAGCATTTAAAACTAAGTTTGGATTATATGAGTGGTTAGTCATGCCTTTT
This sequence comes from Triticum aestivum, assembly GCF_018294505.1. Classification (NCBI taxonomy): domain Eukaryota; kingdom Viridiplantae; phylum Streptophyta; class Magnoliopsida; order Poales; family Poaceae; genus Triticum; species Triticum aestivum. The sequence continues at coordinate 34 of NW_025296401.1, read as the reverse complement.
GGGTTAACTAATGCACCTAGTACTTTCATGAGAT
>NW_025296400.1:0-984 GCF_018294505.1 Triticum aestivum | reverse complement strand
GTATGCGGACATGACTGAAATGCTCGAGAAGTAAGTTAAATCGATCATTATCCACCATATCAGCAACTTTGTTCATTTCTGATATCAAGTAATTGTTTTCTTTGTATGGCAGGGCTTGGAGAAAATTCACCAAAAAAGCTCCGGGACTACCGAAGAAGCTGCAATTTAGGCACCCGAAAGTAAGTACTATATAGTAGCATATTCCAGGCATCTCCTAGTGATTCAAGCGCTAGTTTCATCAATACCATTTAGCATGCTTGCTAATTATCAGTTTGATTGACCTCTATTTCTTGTAAAGTGGTTGTGGCAGGAACAAGGGAATGATTTCTGTGGATACTACATTTGCGAGTCCATCCGCCACACGACCTGTGAGCGGGGCTACTCCGACAAACAATATGAAGTGCGTAAATAACAATATTCACAATTTTATTTTATTACCATCATTTGTGTTGAGTTTCATTCATTCATATATATATATATATATATATATATGTATGTATTGACCCCCTTCTTAAAATTAGATGTTTCGGATGCGGGATGAACTCCTAGCACCAGATCGCATGCGAGCAATTCAAGAGGAATTGGCGGCATTCTTTCTTGACCACGTGATCGCTGAAGACAGAGAATACTATGTGGACAACGCGTCCGTATTTTAGGAGATTATATATTTGTAAAAGATAATTATTGTATATATGTAGCCAGTAGTGTCGGATAGATATACGAGAACTTGTTTGTTCGACCAATCTCTCGGAGAAGGAGAGGTGGTCGATATCACTTCTCTCTGTATGCATATATGTTCATGACGATCTTCTGTTTGCTTACTAGCTTGCTAGCGTGTCTAGCTAGTCCTCTCTATACATATGTATGTATGTTACGTAGCGTCGACCAAGCACGGACAAAACAGAGGACACTTCTCTCTATTAATTAGCTAGCTATAGCACAATATATGAAACACCTAAATTAACCCCCCAAACCCCCCCAAAC
>NW_025296398.1:0-984 GCF_018294505.1 Triticum aestivum | reverse complement strand
AGTTTTGCGAAAAGCCAATTTTTCCCTACATCAAAAGAATAATTTTGTTTAACTATCATGGTGGTTGTTAAACATTGAGAATGGTTGACAGCATCCTCAATCCCAATTAGAAGTACTCATTAAAACCCAATAGCTTTTATTAGAGGTAACATGTTGAGATTCACATGATATTCAATTACCAGATACTCAAAACGTCCATAACCGGGGACACGGCTAATCATGATTAGTTTATACACTCTGCAGAGGTTTGCGCACTTTTCCCCACAAGACTCGATCGCCTCCGCTTGATTCTCGCACTACATGGTGTTTGAGAAACGGATGACCGAGACATAGTCTTTCAGAAGCGCTAGCACCTTACATGTGGGTAGACCGTACCAACCTACATCCCCTACATCAGCTAGCCTACCCGTAAGAGTTCGCACAACTTAATCAACTATGCCAGAGCCCATAATTGGCTTGTGGCTGCACACGGAAGTTTCCAGTTTGAAATATCTTATGATCCCTTAGAGCCTGGGTGGCGGTCCGAAGAAATACAGGCAAGTCCTGATGGAAACTAGGTGCCTCAATCCACCCAGATGTGTGTTTAGGTTGCCACCTTAGATAAACCATTAATTAACAATCTCACATCTGTCATGGATATTCACTCACCCAATCCACGTCTACTAGCATAGCATAGCATAATAAGCAAACGTAGAAGTAACTCCCAAGGTTTCATAAGTAACAGGTAATAGGTACTACCTCAATTCTACTTCCCAATCCCACAATTTAATTTAGATCCTAAACAATGCAAGTGTTTGAGGGTTTGATCTAATGCAATAAAACTGGGTAGTAGGAAAGATATGATCAAGTGTTACTTGCCTTGCTGATGATCCGCGTGACCTAGAGATTCGAAGTAACAAGCGGCGCACTCCGGGTGATCTAACGCAGACAAACAACAAGCATACAATAAGTACTCATCTAATGCACAGGGAAATCTCGAATAAA
>NW_025296397.1:0-984 GCF_018294505.1 Triticum aestivum | reverse complement strand
CCTGCTGGGCGGTGATGGGTTGGATGAGATTTATCATGTAATCGAGTTAGTTTTGTTAGGGTTTGATCCCTAGTATCCACTATGTTCTGAGATTGATGTTGCTATGACTTTGCTATGCTTAATGCTTGTCACTAGGGTCCGAGTGCCATGATTTCAGATCTGAACCTATTATGTTTTCATTAATATATGAGAGTTTTTGATCCTATCTTGCAAGTCTATAGTCACCTATTATGTGTTATGATCCGTTAACCCCGAAGTGACATGTAACACCCCGGATGTAACTTTCCCAATTTGTACTCCAACTCTTGCCGTTTCCGGCGTTAAGTTAATTTATATTCTCGGGTTCGGGTCTTTGTCTCCGTGTGTTGTTGTCGTTGTCATGCATCTCATGTCATGTCATCATGTGCATTGCATTTGCATACGTGTTCGTCTCATGCATTTGAGCATTTTCCCCGTTGTCCGTTTTGTATTCCGGCGCTTCGTTCTCCTCCGGTGGTCATTTCTAGCTTTCTTTCGTGTGTGGGGATTAAACATTTCCGGATTGGACCGAGACTTGCCAAGTGGCCTTGGTTTACTACCGGTAGACCGCCTGTCAAGTTTCGTACCATTTGGTCTTCGTTTGATACTCCAACGGTTAACCGAGGGACCGAAAAGGCCTCGTGTGTGTTGCAGCCCAACACCCTTCAATTTGGCCCAAAACCCACCTAACTCTGCTCCATCATCTAGAGCGTTCGATCACGATCGCGTGGCTGAAAACCGCACCTCATTTGGACTCTCCTAGCTCCCTCTATGCCTATATATACACCCCCTCCCGAAAATCCGGACGAAACCCTAGATCCACTCATCCTCGCACGCGCCGGACAAAATTCCTGCCGACGGACATTGTCCGGTCCGCCTCCCCGCCGCCATGTGGCACTCCACCGCTCGCCGCCGCCGGATCCCGCCGCACCGGCCCGCAGGCCCGCGCGGGGCCCTCTCCGGCCC
>NW_025296396.1:0-984 GCF_018294505.1 Triticum aestivum | reverse complement strand
TTCAACTGGCGAGAGGTATAAGCAACAACTTTCTTCTCTTGCATCAGTACAGCACCGAGACCTTGGAGAGAGGCATCACAAAAGACCTCGTACGGCTTGGTTTCATCAGGTGGAGTCAGAACTGGAGCAGTGATCAATTTCTCTTTCAAAGTGTTGAAAGCAATATCACACTCCGGAGACCAAACGTACTTGACGTGCTTCTGAAGAAGATTTGAGAGAGGCTTGGCGATCTTAGAAAAGTTTTCAACGAATCTTCTGCAATAGCTTGCGAGACCGAGGAAACTGCGGAGTTGCTTTACATTCTGAGGAGGTTCCCAATTCACAATTGCAGACACCTTCTCAGGATTCACGGAAATGCCCTTGGCGGAGATGATATGACCAAGATAAAGAACCTCATCGAGCCAAAATTCACACTTGGAGAACTTGGCGTAGAACTGATGTTCTTTGAGCTTGTCAAGAACCAAACGCAAGTGCTTGGCATGATCTTTCTTGTTCTTCGAGAAAACCAGAATGTCGTCGAGATAGACCAGAACGAATTCATTGGTGTAGGGGGTGAAGATGAAGTTCATCATGCGAGAGAACGTCGGAGGAGCGTTGGCGAGGCCAAAAGACATGACGGTGTATTCATATGAACCAAAGCTTGTTCTGAACGCCGTCTTGGGAATATCTTGCTCACGAATACGAATCTGATGATAACCCATACGGAGATCAAGCTTGGAGAATACTTGAGCACCCTTGAGTTGTTCGAACAGCTCATTGATGTTGGGAAGTGGGTATTTGTTCTTGATGGTCTTCTTGTTTACTGGACGGTAATCAACACAAAGTCGACTCGATCCATCCTTCTTCTTCACAAAAAGAACACCACAACCCCACGGAGAAGTACTAGGCCGAATGAGACCCAATCTTTCTTGCTCATCGAGTTGTTTCTTCAGCTCCTTCAACTCTTCGGGGCCGAGCTTGTAAGGACGTTTGCACACAGGTTCC
>NW_025296395.1:0-984 GCF_018294505.1 Triticum aestivum | reverse complement strand
TGAGTACCGGAGTCCTGTTAGCCCGCTACAGCCCGGTTTACCGGAGTCCTGCTAGCCCAGTGCTACAGCCCGGACCCACTTGCTGATGACCGACACGTTCGAAGCTGGGTCATGGATGCCTGTCCCTGTAAGTCTGTGCCACTTTGGGTTTACGACTAGTCATGTCAGCCCGGGCTCTTTATCATATGGATGCTAGCGACACTATCATATACGTGAGCCAAAAGGCGCAAACGGTCCCGGGAAAAGGTAAGACGACACCCGTGGGGATACCGTGCGTGAGGCCACAAAGTGATATGAGGTGTTACCAGCTAGATCGATGTGACATCGAGTCGGGGTCCTGACAGCATTGGTATCAGAGCCGGACTGCCTGTAGGTTCTCCAAGCCAAACTGGTCGATGTTGAGTCTAGAAATTCTTTAGTTATATGTAGGGGAATTGTTTGTGGGTTGGAACGTAAGGCTCTTTTACTTCTTATACCTTATGACTTTCTGATCTGAGTCGGTCCATTCTTCCACCGGGGGTTAAGGAATTAGGATCTATTTCTCTATCAGGATCACGTGTTACTAATCAGTAGTACCTTATAAGTTTGATGGTTACCAGCCTAGTTCAGTTCTACTACCACATTATGTTGCCAGAATGGTTTCAGAACTTTGATATGATGATGTTGAGTGTGTACGAAATCCTTTGTCAAATGTCTCAAAATCCTTTTTGAGCATTTACAGCTGTTATGCTGCCGAAATTTTGCTAGAAATTCTAATGCCTTTGCATTATGATTATGCTTTCAGATGGCCACTCGCGACCTCAATCAAGTGGTTCGCCTGACTCGATGCCTAGATGTACCCGGCCATACTGCTAAGTTGGTCAGGGTAATGACTGAGGCTGGATATCGTTGGTATCCTGAGTACACGGTCGAAGAGCAATTCCGAGACTTCAATCAAAGCCAGTATCTCTGCACTGTCAGGATATTTCCATCTTATCCTGGATC
>NW_025296394.1:0-984 GCF_018294505.1 Triticum aestivum | reverse complement strand
TCGCAGTTTTGGCCGATTCTGGCCCGTTTCTTGGACTATTACTCAGTTTTGGGGTCCCGAAGTGATTTCCACGATTGACGAACCCCGGGGGTGCGTTTATGTGTCGGTCATCAACACTCACAATTTTTGGCCAATTCTGGTCGTCTCGTGGACTATTACTCGCTGTTTTGGGGTCCCGGAGTGATTTCCACGATTGACGAACCTCTGGGTGCGTTTACATGTTGGTCATCAGCACTCGCAGGTTTTGTTGATTCCGACCCGTTTCGTGGACTATTACTCACCGTTTTGGGGTCACAAAGAGATTTCCATTTTTGTCGAACCCCAAGGTGTGCTTGCGTGTTGGTCGTCAAGAATCGCAGTTTTGGCTGATTTTGGCCCGTTTTTGAACTATTACACAGTTTTGGCATCCCGAAGTGATTTCCACGATTGACAAACCCTACGGTGCGCTTACGTGTCGGTCATCAACAATCGCTGTTTTGGCCGATTCTGGTCCGTTTGGTGCACTATTACTCACCGTTTTGGGGTCCTAGAGCGATTTACACGATTTGCGATCCCCGGGGTGCCTTTATGTGTCGGTTATCAACACTCACCATTTTGCCCAATTTTGGTCCGTCTCGTGGACTATTACTCACTGTTTTGGGGTCCCAGAGCGATTTCCACGATTCACGATCCCGGGGGTGCGTTTACGTGCCCGTCGTCAACACTCATAGTTCTGGCCAATTCTGACCCGTTTCGTGGACTATTACTCACCTTTTTGGGGTCCCGAAGCGATTTCCATAGTTGTTGAACCCAAAGATGCACTTACGTGTCGTTCATCAACACTCGCAGTTTTGGCCGATTCTGGCCCGTTTTGTGGACTATTACTCGCTGTTTCGGGTCCCGGAGGGATTTCCACGATTGACGAACCCCTGGTGCGTTTATGTTCCGGTCATCAACAATCGCGGTTTTTGTCGATTCTGTCCCTTTCGTGGACTATTACTCACC
>NW_025296393.1:0-984 GCF_018294505.1 Triticum aestivum | reverse complement strand
CGTGGCGGGGCGGGGCGGCGACGGCGAGGTGGCGGCAGGGAGACGCGCGGCGACGGGAGTGAAGCAGGAGAGATCAAAAACTGCAAAGTCCTGTATATATAGCAAGAGCATCGGTCCCGGTTGGTGGCTCCAACCGGGACTAATGCCCTCTTTCGTCCTGGTTGGTGCCACCAACCGGGACCAAAGGCCTCTTTTCAGCAGCCCAAAGGGCGAGAAACGGAGACCTTTGGTCCCGGTTGGCGGCTCCAACCGGGACTAAAGGGGGGGCATTGGTACCGGTTGGTGCCACGAACCGGTACTAATGCACCCCTTTAGTTTCGGTTGGTGCCACCAACCGGGTCTAAAGGCCATGTGTTGCCTGTGTCGCGGCATGAAAGTTTAGTCCCACCTCGCTAGCTGAGGGAGCTCGAGAGTGGTTTATAAGCCCCAGTCCCGCTGCCCTCTCGAGCTCCTCTCAAATGCAGGCTTACGGGCCTAAACGCACCATATGTGCATGTGGGCCTATTGGGCCTATTGCGGGCCTGAATCCTGGCCCATTGTTGGGTTTCTAGTCGTATTCAGGCTGTGGTAGCCCTTTAGGTGGCACTTTTTTTATTTTATTTTGATTCTTCCTGTAGTTGTTTTTTTAGTCCCACCTCGCCAAGCGAGAGGCACTCGCAGCTGTTTATAAGCCCTGAGTGCAGAGACGATGACGAAGAGGCCCAATGCTCCTGCACGTTGGTTAGCTTCAAGCCTTGAGGAATACGGTAGACTGCACAGAGCTATGTGCAGTGCAGTTGACACTATTCGGAAATGCTTGAAGCAAATTAACAAGCATTGCGCCTCTTTTTTATTTTTAATGACTTATTACAACTGAGAAATAAAAAGAAAACAAATAAATATAGCTGAAAAGAAAAAAAACTATATAGAAAACTAGTGGTGGGATGGTTCTTGGGGTTGTTAGTGGTGAAGAAGAAGAAGGGCAGATGCAGGATGCAGATGGGA
>NW_025296392.1:0-984 GCF_018294505.1 Triticum aestivum | reverse complement strand
AAAGTCCGAACAAGAGCATATAATTCTTTATCATAAGTAGAATAATTCAGACTAGGCCCACTCAATTTTTCAGAAAAGTATGCAACAGGTTTGCCATCTTGTAATAACACACCTCCTAATCCAATTCCACTAGCATCACATTCAAGCTCAAAAGTCTTATTAAAATCAGGAAGTTGGAGTAAAGGAGCATGTGTCAACTTATCTTTCAATACCGTGAAGGCTTCTTCCTGTGCAGTACCCCAAAGAAAAGGCACATCTTTCTTTGTAAGCTCATTGAGAGGTGCAGCAATGGTGCTGAAATCTCTCACAAAACGCCTATAGAATCCAGCGAGGCCAAGAAACCTCCTCACTTGTGTGACCGTTTTGGGCTGCGGCCAACTCTCAATAGCTTCAATCTTGGCTTTATCAACTTCAATTCCCTGTGGAGTAACAACATAGCCAAGAAAAGATACTCGGTCGGTGCAAAAGGTGCACTTCCCAAGGTTACCAAACAAACGTGCATCACGTAGAGCAATAAAAACAGCACGTAAATGTTCCAAATGTTCCTCCAAAGATCTGATATAAATCAATATGTCATCAAAGTAAACTACCACAAATCGTCCAATGAAAGCACGTAAAACTTCGTTCATTAATCTCATGAAAGTACTAGGTGCATTAGTTAACCCAAAAGGCATGACTAACCACTCATATAATCCAAACTTAGTTTTAAATGCTGTTTTCCATTCATCTCCCAATTTCATACGAATTTGATGGTAGCCACTACGCAAATCAACTTTGGAGAATATTGTAGAGCCACTCAATTCATCAAGCATATCATCTAGCCTAGGAATAGGATGACGATAACGAATAGTAATATTATTAATGCCTCTACAATCAACACACATACGTGATGTACCATCCTTTTTCGGCACTAGAATAATAGGAACAGCACAAGGACTAAGGGATTCGCGTATATAACCTTTGTCGAGAAGCTCTTGTACTTGA
>NW_025296391.1:0-984 GCF_018294505.1 Triticum aestivum | reverse complement strand
AACAAGAGCATATAATTCTTTATCATAAGTAGAATAATTTAGACTAGGCCCACTCAATTTTTCAGAAAAGTATGCAACAGGTTTGCCATCTTGTAATAACACACCTCCTAATCCAATTCCACTAGCATCACATTCAAGCTCAAAAGTCTTATTAAAATCAGGAAGTTGGAGTAAAGGAGCATGTGTCAACTTATCTTTCAATACCGTGAAGGCTTCTTCCTGTGCGGTACCCCAAAGAAAAGGCACATCTTTCTTTGTAAGCTCATTGAGAGGTGCAGCAATGGTGCTGAAATCTCTCACAAAACGCCTATAGAATCCAGCGAGGCCAAGAAAACTCCTCACTTGTGTGACCGTTTTGGGCTGCGGCCAACTCTCAATAGCTTCAATCTTGGCTTTATCAACTTCAATTCCCTGTGGAGTAACAACATAGCCAAGAAAAGATACTCGGTCGGTGCAAAAGGTGCACTTCCCAAGGTTACCAAACAAACGTGCATCACGTAGAAAAATAATAACAGCACGTAAATGTTCCAAATGTTCTTCCAAAGATCTGCTATAAATCAATATGTCATCAAAGTAAACTACCACAAATCGTCCAATGAAAGCACGTAAAACTTCGTTCATTAATCTCATGAAAGTACTAGGTGCATTAGTTAACCCAAAAGGCATGACTAACCACTCATATAATCCAAACTTAGTTTTAAATGCTGTTTTCCATTCATCTCCCAATTTCATACGAATTTGATGGTAGCCACTACGCAAATCAACTTTGGAGAATATTGTAGAGCCACTCAATTCATCAAGCATATCATCTAGCCTAGGAATAGGATGACGATAACGAATAGTAATATTATTAATGCCTCTACAATCAACACACATACGTGATGTACCATCCTTTTTCGGCACTAGAATAATAGGAACAGCACAAGGACTAAGGGATTCGCGTATATAACCTTTGTCGAGAAGCTCTTGTACTTGACGCATAAT
>NW_025296390.1:0-984 GCF_018294505.1 Triticum aestivum | reverse complement strand
GTAGATGGCGGGATGTATAACTTGTAGCAAGAATTATTAAGAGGTGGTGATATTCCCACAACATTCTTGATATATAAGATGGTATTACTTCAAGGTAGGACATAAGACAAGCTGGGTAGCCAGGAACTCAAGGTACAGCCACAACACAAACAAGTTTGTGTTGGTAAGAAGGCAAGGAAATAGTCGATGACAACACAATTTACCAAGGGACAAGGATGGTATTTCCCATGAAGAATTCAATAGATATCTTCGAAGAGCATCAAAATGTTGATGTTGATCATGACACATTTGTCAAGAGAATTCATGAAGATGTAATCAATCAGCGACGACATCAAGTCAAAGGAATGATGAAGCAAGAGGTTATTGGAACCACAGTTACGACACGAACTCGAACTCAAGCTTGTTGTTTAAGGCGAAATGATATGACGATGAGGATCGACGTAAGGTTAGTTCATCGTCGAAAATTGTGCTCCGAGAAGAAGGACCGGGTAGCACAGTTAAAATCATCACGATAAAGATATAGCCAAACAGGCTAGGAATGATGGGAAGGAATATTAAACTCATAAGCAACGAAAATTACTTAGGGTTATCGAACTGAAATGTGGAATCGGTGTTCTCGATTGACGACAACCCAGAACCCGAGAAAATTGGAATCAGTGAGAATTAATAGTTGATGAAGAACCCATAATAAGTTATGCAGTTCCATGATATTCTTGAGATACCAGAGCTTAATACTCAACAGTAGAGCAAAGTAAAGGTTGGACAGGTGCAATGATCTGCAGAAGACAAGTACTTCAACTTGTCCAAGAAACGGTATTAAAAAGGAGAACATGGCCGGAACCACGATTGCAAAAGGCCGAATCCCAGATATAAGAACTTATACCAAAGAGGGTTTAAGAGGAGCACCCATGATAAGATTAGCATCGTGTCCATGGGCATGAACGCAAGGTTCAAGGTCGACTCCCACTTCTCCAATACACAACT
>NW_025296389.1:0-984 GCF_018294505.1 Triticum aestivum | reverse complement strand
CTTTTTTGTTTTGCGCTCTTTTTTTTTGCGCTCCTCTTTTTTTTTTGCGAAAAATCACTATAATGGCGAGTGTCTCAAAACTCTTCCCAGGTCAAACTGACAGGATGGGCACAAAATTTTTTGACTATTTTTTTTTCGGAAATCAGGGCAGCGACGACGAAAAAGTGCGACAAAAAATCACTATGATGGCGAGTGTCTCAAAACACTACCCGGGGCCTAAAAATAGGATAGGGAAAAAATATTTTTGGTTGCCGAAATTTTGGCCTAAAAACTGCTCGGGGGTCTCCAGACTTTTTTTTTCCGAGACCTACTCAGGCAAGGAAACACGAAACGGAAAATATATGGATCTCTAAAACCAACCGAATATGAAAAGAACTCGGATTGGTGGTGGATATATGGCGATAGGATATGGCAGCGGTGGTGGTATATGGTAGCGGTAGTGGTATATGGATACGGATCGGTGGTGGTATATGGATACGGATTGGTGGTGGTATATGGATACGGATGCAAAGCGGTGGCGGATAAGCAATGGTGGTAGATGGCAAGGCGATGATGATGGTGCGGCGGCGGCGTGACAACTTATGACCAGAACTCGAAACTCTAAAAGACTAGGCTCTAAGACCAGCAACTTGACACGACGATGCAACCGCAAATTCAACAAAGCAAAAACCCTAAAAAGATTATGCAAAGGCTCAGATTGGTTCGGATATGATGAACTAACCCTAATTTTTTGTGTGGCTTTTTCGTGGACTGTAGGTATGAAGAACAGACTCGATCTAAACTATGAAAAACTGTAAAATCTCACCGAGCAACCTGGAAATCTGATACCACTTGATAGAGGCAAAGGTGTCCCGTCTTTCGATGAGATGATGGATATCGCTTTGGTGGAAGTCGACTTTGACGATCCGACTACGAACGTGCGAGGACGTCGCGCCTTAGCAATCGCTAAACCAACTCCGAGAGGTTATCGACCACGCCGGAGCA
>NW_025296388.1:0-984 GCF_018294505.1 Triticum aestivum | reverse complement strand
CAAAACTGTCAATGTTGATGACCTCCACGTAAGCGCACCTTGGGGTTCAACAAGCATGGAAATCACTTTGTGACCCCAAAACGGTGAGTAATAGTCCACGAAACGGGTCAGAATTGACAAAAACCGCGAGTGTTGATGACCGACACGTAAACGCACCCCAGGGTTCGTTAATCATGGAAATTACTCCGGGACCCTAAAAGAGTGAGTAATAGTCCATGTAACAGGCCAAAATCGGCCAAAACTATGAGTGTTGATGACCGACACGTAAGCACACCTTGGAGTTCAACAAGCATGGAAATCACTTTGTGACCCCAAAACGGTGAGTAATAGTCCATGAAACGGGTCAGAATCGACATAAACTGCGAGTGTTGATGACCGGCACGTAAACGCACCCCAGGGTTTGTTAATCATGGAAATCACTCCGGGACCCCAAAACAGTGAGTAGCAGTCCATGAAACGGGCTAGAATCGGCCAAAACTGCGAGTGTTGATGACCTACACGTAAACGCACCCCAGGGTTCGTTAATTGTGGAAGTCACTGCGAGACCCCCAAATAGTGAGTGATAGTCCACGAAACAGGCCAGAATCGGCCAAAACTGTCAATGTTGATGACCTACACGTAAGCGCACCTTGTTGTTCAACAAGCATGGAAATCACTTCGGGACCCCAAAACGATGAGTAATAGACCACGAAACGGGTCAGAATCGACAAAAACCGCGAGTGTTGATCACCGACACGTAAATGCACCCCGGGGTTCGTTAATCGTGGAAGTCACTCCGGGACCCCAAAACAGTTAGTAATAGTCCACGAAACGGGCCAGAATCGGCCAAAACTGTCAGTGTCGATGACCAACACTTAAGCGCACCTTGTTTTTCAACAAGCATGGAAATCACTTCGGGACCCCAAAACGGTGAGTAATAGTCCATGAAACGGGTCAGAATCGACAAAAACCGCGAGTGTTGATGACCGACACGTAAACGCACCC
>NW_025296387.1:0-984 GCF_018294505.1 Triticum aestivum | reverse complement strand
GTAACACCTTTGGACTTGTAGTTTGACTCGGATTCTGCTACAGCATCAGATTGTTTCGTCCACAACTCAACGCTCCGGACGAATTTGAAGGTGATTCCAATTGGGTTGGAAAGTGCACGAAATCTAGTTTCCAACAAAAAAAGAATCACCCAATTCGGAGTCCGTATGAAAAACTTGTGTGCGTTTTGAGTCAGGTATGTCTGTGCAGTCCGAATCTGAATCCAGAACGTGAGAGACTTGGACTCTATCTTCTCTTGGGCCAAAAGTGACGTGAGAGAACTTTTTGGACAGCAAATAAACATCTCTTTCTTCCTTATCTTCATATGTGGATTGTACAAATGTCCCATACACCTGCAATTAGACAAAACACAAAAGTGTGTGAAGTATTTTTGTTCTGGATAACATAAATAGATTATTGAATAGTTTGCACTAGAAATCACCTGACAAATATGCATATATGCAATATTTTTGGTCATATCCAAGGTAGTCATATCCTCATCATTTATTTGCCACCAAATCTGATATTGATGAGCTAAATTTCAGCAAATCTGTTTGCTATGCTTTTGTGTGCAAAGAGGCATTATTTTCATTCGAGGACGTGCCTTCCTCTTTGCCTCCTGCTGTCACTAACATTTTGCAGGAGTTCGCTGACATTTTTCCACAAGACGTGCCACCGGGATTACCGCCTATTCGAGGGATTGAGCATCAGATTGACTTAATTCCCGGTGCTTCACTGCCAAACCGTGCACCATACCGTACCAATCCAGAGGAGACGAAGGAGATTATGCGTCAAGTACAAGAGCTTCTCGACAAAGGTTATATACGCGAATCCCTTAGTCCTTGTGCTGTTCCTATTATTCTAGTGCCGAAAAAGGATGGTACATCACGTATGTGTGTTGATTGTAGAGGCATTAATAATATTACTATTCGTTATCGTCATCCTATTCCTAGGCTAGATGATATGCTTGATGAATTGAGTGGCTC
>NW_025296386.1:0-984 GCF_018294505.1 Triticum aestivum | reverse complement strand
TTGATATACATGTTATTGATGTGTACTTTACTAGTGTTTATAGCAACCCCTCAGTATTTGATACTAGTTCAGTTGCTAAGATTAGTAACTCAAAACGGGAGTTGCAGAATAAACAGAGACTAGTTAAGGGTGAAGTGACGATGTATGTTGGAAGTGGTTCCAAGATTGATATGATCATCGTCGCACACTCCCTATACTTTCGGGATTAGTGTTGAACCTGAATAAGTGTTATTTGGTGTTGGCGTTGAGCATGAATATGATTTGATCATGTTTATTGTAATACGGTTATTCATTTAAGTAAGAGAATAAATTGTTGTTCTGTTTACATGAATGAAACCTTATATGGTTACACACCCAATGAAAATAGTTCGTTGGATCTCGATCATAGTGATACACATAATCATAATATTGAAACCAAAAGATGCAAAGTTAATAATGATAAGTGCAACTTGTTTGTAGCACTGCCGTTTAGGTCATATTGGTGTAAAGCGCATGAAGAAATTCCATACTGATGGGCTTTTGGAATCACTTGATTATGAATCAGTTGATGCTTGCGAACGATGCCTCATGGGCAAGATGACTAAGACTCTGTTCTTCGGAACAATGGAGCGAGCAATAGATTTGTTGAAAATCATACATACTGATGTATGTGGTCCGATGAATATTGAGGCTCGCGACAGGTATCATTATTTTCTGATCTTCACAGATGATTTGAGCAGATATGAGTATATCTACTTGATGAAACATAAGTCTGAAACATTTGAAAAGTTCAAAGAATTTCAGAGTGAAGTGAAAAATCATCGTAACAAGAAAATAAAGTTTCTACGATCTGATCGTAGAGAAGAGTATTTGAGTTACGAGTTTGGCCTTCAGTTAAAAACAATGTGAAATAGTTTCACTACTCATGCCACCTAGAACACCACAATGTAATGGTGTGTCCGAACGTCATAACCGTACTTTATTAGATATGGTGCGATCTATGAT
>NW_025296385.1:0-984 GCF_018294505.1 Triticum aestivum | reverse complement strand
CCATAATCGGCGAAAACTATGAGTGTTGATGACTGATACGTAAGCGCACCTATGGGTTCAACAACTATGGAAATCGCTTTGGGGCCCAAAACCGGTGAGTAATAGTCCACGAAACGGGTCAGAATCGGCCAAAACCGCGAGTGTTGATGGCCGAAACATAAACGCACCCCAGGGTTTGTTAATCGTGGAAACCTCTCCGGGACCCCAAAACAGTGAGTAATAGTCCATGAAATAGTCCAGAATCGGCCAAATCTGTGAGTGTTGATGACCGACACGTAAGCACGCCTTGGGGTTCAACAACTATGGAAATTCGTTTGGGGCCCAAAAACGGTGAGTAATAGTCCATGAAATGGGTCAGAATCGGCCAAAACCGCTAGTGTTGATGATTAAAACGTAAACGCACCCCAGGGTTCGTTAATCGTGGAAATCACTCCGAGACCCCAAAACAGTGAGTAATAGTCACGAAACGGGGCAGAATCGACCAAAACTGTGAGTGAGGATGACCGACATGTAAGCGCACCTTGGGGTTCAACAACAATGGAAATCGCTTTGGGGCCCCAATACGGTGAGTAATAGTCCACGAATCGGGTCAGAATCGGCCAAAACCGCGAGTGTTGATGACCGAAACAAAAACGCACCCAGAATTCGTTAATCGTGGAAATCACTCCGGGACCCCAAAACAGTGAGTAATAGTCCACGAAACGGGCCAGAATCGGCCAAATCTGTGAGTGTTGATGACCTACACGTAAGCGCGCCTTGGGGTTCAACAACTATGGAAATTTGTTTGGGGCCCAAAAATGGTGAGTAATAGTCCACGAAACGGCTCAGAATCTGCCAAAACTGCGAGTGTTGATGACCGAAATATAAACGCACCCCAGGGTTTGTTAATGGTGTAAATCACTCCGGGACCCCAAAACAATGAGTAATAGTCCACGAAATAGGCCAGAATCGGCCAAAACTATGAGTGTTGATGACCGACACGTA
>NW_025296384.1:0-984 GCF_018294505.1 Triticum aestivum | reverse complement strand
TTTTGATAAACTTAGGCGAGTCCTTGGACTGCAGCTAAGCCTCCGAGTGGAAGGCTGGCTTACCACTCGGTAGGATTTTGATAAACTTAGGCGAGTCCTTGGACTGCAGCTAAGCCTCCGAGTGGAAGGCTGGCTTACCACTCGGTAGGATTTTGATAAACTTAGGCGAGTCCTTGGACTGCAGCTAAGCCCCCGAGTGAAAGTCTGGCTTATCACTCGGTGGGATTTTGATAACTTAGGCGAAACGGATTTCGCAGCTAAGCCTCCGAGTGGGAGTCTGGCTCACCACTCGGTAGGATTTTTATAAACTTAGGCGAAACGGATTCGCAGCTAAGTCACCCACTGAGGGGAATTTCATTGGACAAAAATAAAAAGTGACAGATATTATGGAGGAACTATGACACTATTATTTTGAGATCCATGAACTACAAAAGTACTTTATTACAACTCGTCCGAATGATAAAACTTAAGTGTAGAATGGGCGGAGTAGCTCCGCGTTCCAAGCTCGGGGCTCGTCGATATTATGCTCGACGTTGTAAAGACGGTACGCCCCATTGTGGAGGACCTTAGTGACGATGAAGGGGCCTTCCCAAGAAGGAGCAAGTTTGTGTGGTTTGTGCTGATCCACTCGGAGAACCAAATCTCCTTCCTGGAAGGCTCGACCTCTCACATTTCTGGCGTGGAAACGGCGCAGATCTTGTTGGTAGATGGTCGACCGGATCAGAGCCATCTCCCTTTCTTCCTCTAAAAGGTCGACTGCGTCCTGCCGCGCTTGTTCAGCTTCTGCTTCGTTGTAGATTTCAACTCGGGGAGCATTATGAAGAAGATCACTCGGCAAGACCGCTTCAGCTCCGTAGACCAAGAAGAATGGAGTTCTTCCGGTCGACCGATTAGGTGTGGTCCGCAGTCCCCAGAGTACAGAGGGAAGTTCATCGACCCAAGCTCCAGCCGCGTGTTTGAGATCACGCATCAGTCGAGGCTTCA
>NW_025296383.1:0-984 GCF_018294505.1 Triticum aestivum | reverse complement strand
AGGAGGAGGGTGAGGAGGAGGCCGAGGAGGGTGGAGGGGAGGTTGATCCCGCGTTGTGGGGTGACTTGCCATCGGGTTCTTCGCAGGGGTGGCTGCGTGGTAATGCCAGACTACCTACACCACCTTCTATCGAGGAGCACAAGTGGCTCATTGAATCTGTGGGGACAAAGTAAGTGCCTCTCAATCATATTTTCAACACATGACAACATTTTCTTATTGTACACATGGCAATCATTTGATTCTTTTGCAGAAACTGGATCCTTCACGGAAAGGGCCGTAAACTGAACGGCCTTATCACTGTCCTGTTGAAGGAGTTTTGGCCTGGCCTATTCTGCCCGCGGCCAGACAGGGACCCGCAGCAGCATGTTTTGGCCACGAGCTGGGCCCACTACGAGGCTTGCAGCAACGCGGAGTACGGGACGATCGCTAAGGCCGTGATCACCAAATTTTGGGTAAGTTCTCTTCTGAATTACTTGTCTTCAGTTTCGTTCATAGTTTATCATTGAATCACTCAACTCATGCCTTGTTTGCTTCTGGTTTTTGCATGATTGCAGCAACTCTATAGAGTTCTTGACGAGCACAAGGCCAGAGCCGACGTGGTCTTGCTTGCGGCTGCGAAGAAGAAAGCTCGTCAGTTGCAGTATGAGGTGCGCTGGGTTGCCGTCTCGCAGTACTACCACTACTACCTGCACCAAAAGATGCCCAAAACTCAAGCGCAGAAGCAACGACTTACCTTGAGCAAGGAGCAGTTCATGATGGTAACTATTACTAACTTTTCATTGTTTCAAGCAGTCAACTATATGTTTCGTGCTCACATGTCATGCTTCCAAAATTTGCATAGGTTGTTCCTCGTTGGTGCTATGGAAGGCATGACGGATGGGCGAGTTTGGTGGATAGGTGGCTCGGCGCCGATGCAGAGTTTGCTGCCAAGAGCATCAAGGCCCGGGCTAACCGTGGAGACGACGGGACACACGGCCAAGGAAA
>NW_025296382.1:0-984 GCF_018294505.1 Triticum aestivum | reverse complement strand
AGAGTGGTGAGGTTAGTTGGACAAAAGGGGAAACTTGCTAGTGCAAGTTTTACAAAACTTCAATCCTGGACAGGAAATAAATAGCATTATTTCATGAACCAAAAATGATCCAAAAGGTGCATGCTCTTGGACTTAAGGGTTTAACATGGGGGACTACAAGTAGGAGAAATAATTAAGGGTATAGGAGCAACTAAAATGGTGGTTGTTGTAAAAATCCTCAAATTGGACCAGGATGGAAATGAGGTTGATCCACTCAAATTTTTAAAAGAACATAAATAGGTTTTTGCACAAAGTGAAATAATATGCTCCTACTGACCTCCCTTAATTTTGGTAGAAGTTTTAAAGAAATATTTAAATAGGTTGTAGTGCAAAATGCACTCTGGACCAGAGAAGAAAAATTGAGTGCAGGGCTCAAAATATTTTATGAAAGAAATATATTTTTGCATAAAAGTTAATCAAAAACATCACATGACATCTCCAAATTTTTGTGGAAATTTTAAGTGAGTCCATCAAATGGTTGTAGTTCAAATATGGTCAGATAACCTTGAAAAAACTATTTTCAAGAAAGTAAAGATCAAGCAATATAATTATCTAATTAGTTACACTGACAACAGCAAAGTTTTTCTTGAGAGGTTAAACAAGTCCAACAACATAATTGAAAAATTTTCTCTCTGGGAAAAACTCATCAAAGCAGGGAAGGAAAATGATTAAAAATCAAAAAAAAATGGAGCTCAGAACTCTAAAGTTTTAATTCCTGGCAAATTTTTTAAAATAAAACAAGGCCAAATTTTTGGGGTGTCACAAGTGATGATGAAGTTACCGGCGCAGGGCTTCACCTAATCACTACGACAATATGACCGAGGTGTGTAATTGCGGAGGGTGGCACTGCACATGGCTAAAAGATCAACTTGAGCAACTTGTGTCTCCTAGGATGCCCCCTGCCCCCGTATATAAAGGAGGGAGGAGGAGGAGGCCAGCCATGGG
>NW_025296381.1:0-984 GCF_018294505.1 Triticum aestivum | reverse complement strand
ATCGACAAAAATCGCGAGTGTGGATGACCGACACCTAAGCGGACCTTGGGGTTCGACAATCATGGAAATCGGCTTGGGACCCCAAAACGGTGAGTAATAGTCCACGAAACATGTCAAAATCGACAAAAACCGTGAGTGTTAATGATCGACACGTAACACAACCCAGGGTTCGTTAATTGTGGAAATCACCCGGGACCCCAAAACAGTGAGTAATATTCCACGAAAAAGGCCAGAATCGGCCAAAACTGCGAGTGTTGATGACCGAAACGCAAGCGCACCTTGGGGTTTAACAACTATGAAAATCGCTTTGGGACCCCAAAACGGTGAGTAATAGTCCATGAAACGGGTCAGAATTAGGCAATACTGTGAGTGCCGATGATGGACATGTAAACACACCCCGAGGATTGCCAATCGGGGAAATCGCTTTGGGACCCCAAATGCTGAGTAATAGTGCACGAAATGGACCAGAATCGGCCAAAATTGTGAGTGTTGATTACCGACACGTAAACGCACCCCAGGGTTCGCTAAGCGTGGAAATCACTTCGGGACTCGAGAATGGTGAGTAATAGTCCAACAGACGGAACGGAATTGGCCAAATTTGTGAGTGTTCATGATCAACATGTAAACGCGCCCCGGGGTTCGACAACCATGGAAATCGCTTCGAGACCCCAAAATTGAGTAATAGTCCATGAAACGGGTAAGAATCGAGAAAAACCGCGAGTGTTGATGACCGACACGTAAGCGCACCTTAGGGTTCGACAACCATGGAAATCACTTTGGGACCCCAAAACGGAGAGTAATAGTCCATGAAACGGGCAAGAATCAGCCAAAACTATGAGTGTTGATGACCGACACGTAAACGCACCCCGGGTTTCGTTAGTCATGGAAATCACTTCGGGACCCGAAACGGTGAGTAATAGTCCAGGAAACAGACCAGAATTGGCCAAAATTGTGAGTGATGATGACTGGCAAGTAAACGCACCC
>NW_025296380.1:0-984 GCF_018294505.1 Triticum aestivum | reverse complement strand
CGTTGCTTTAGTTCGTCGAGGTCCTCCCAGGTTGCCAAATCTTCAGATTGCCCTGACCACTGTATCAGCCCTTGCGGTACAGCAGAGTGGCCTTCCCGTCGGAAACGGCGCTGCAATACTTTCATAGGAACAGCAAGAGCAGCACTGGCAGGAGGTAGCTCGGCTTCCACCTTATACTGTTCTCCCAAAGCTTTCTTCAACTGGGAAACATGGATCACAGGATGGATGCGTGAACCTGGAGGCAGTAGAAGACGGTAGGCAACATCGCCAATGCGCTCCAGAACTTGAAATGGGCCATAATACTTGAACAACAGCTTATGATGCGCTCGCGGAGCCACTGAAGATTGTATATATGGTTGAAGTTTCAGGAACACGTAATCACCAACCTGAAAGACACGATCAGATCTTTTTTTATCAGCCTGGTTCTTCATACGAAGCTTGATGCGTTCCAAATGCTGCTGCAACAAACGTAATGTCAGCGCTCTCTCTTTAAGCCATTCATCCAGTTCAGGCACAGAACATGCATCGGCTGTAGTAATGCCAAAGTGTCGTGCCGTATGTCCATACAGAACCTCGAACGGAGATTTACCATCCAGAGCAGAATGCAAACTGGTATTATACCAAAATTCTGCCAATGATAGCCATTGGGCCCATTTGACCGGACAAGCATGCGTAAAACACCGCAAGTAACCTTCCAAACATTGATTCACACGTTCAGTAGTGCCATCTGTTTGGGGGTGCTGCGAAGAACTCATACGAAGCTTAACTCCAGTGAGGGCAGCCAGTTCACGCCAGAAGCGGCTGGTGAACACGCGATCTCGATCAGACACAATGGACTCTGGCATCCCATGTAGCTTATGCACATTATCCATGAAAGCTGTGGCTACCACAGAGACAGTGAATGGATGTGAAAGGCCGATAAAGTGGGCATAACGAGATAGTTTGTCAACTACCACCATGACACAATTGAAACGGCCAGAACGA
>NW_025296379.1:0-984 GCF_018294505.1 Triticum aestivum | reverse complement strand
ATGTCATTGATAACCGGATCAAATCATTAGGAGAATGATGTGATGGACAAGACCCAATCCTAAGCATAGCACAAGATCGTGTAGTTCGTTTGCTAAAGCTTTTCTAATGTCAAGTATCAGTTTCTTAGACCATGAGATTGTGTAACTCCTGGATACTGTAGGAGTGCTTTGGGTGTACCAAACGTCGCAACGTAACTGGGTAACTATAAAGGTGCACTACAGGTATCTCCGGAAGTGTCTGTTGGGTTGGCACGAATCAAGACTGGGATTTGTCACTCCGTATGACGGAGAGGTATCTCTGGGGCCACTCGGTAATGCATCATCATAATGAGCTCAATGTGACCAAGTGGTTGGTCACGGGATCATGCATTATGGAGCGAGTAAAGTGACTTGCCGGAAACAAGATTGAACAAGGTATTGGGATACCGATGATTGAATCTCGGGCAAGTAATGTACCGTGTGACAAAGGGAATTGTATACAGGATTACTTGAATACTCGACATCGTGGTTCATCCGATGAGATCATCGTGGAACATGTGGGAGCCAACATGGGTATCCAGATCCCGCTATTGGTTATTGGTCGGAGAGCTGTCTCGGTCATGTCTGCGTGATTCCCGAACCCGTAGGGCCTACACACTTAAGGTTCGGTGGCGCTAGGGTTATTAGGAAGACTTGTATGTGATTACCTAATGTTGTTAGGAGTCCCGGATGAGATCCCGGACGTCATGAGGAGTTCTGGAATGGTCCGGAGGTGAAGATTTATATATGGGAAGTTGTAATACGGTCACCGGAAAAGTTCGGGGGCATACCGGTATTGTACCGGGGCCACCGGAAGGATTCCGGGGGTCCACCGGGAGGGTCACCTCTCCCGGAGGGCCTCATGGGTCGTAGAGGGAAGGGAACCAGCCCTTAGAGGGCTCGACGCATCCCCCCTTGTGACCATGCGCCTAGGGTTGGGGGGAAACCCTAAAGCGGGCGCCCCCC
>NW_025296378.1:0-984 GCF_018294505.1 Triticum aestivum | reverse complement strand
TGTGACGCCCCCGATTTAATCGTACACTAATCATGCACGCAAATGTGTACGATCAAGATCAGGGACTCACGGGAAGATATCACAACACAACTCTACAAATAAAATAAGTCATACAAGCATCATAATACAAGCCAGGGGCCTCGAGGGCTCGAATACAAGTGCTCGATCATAGACGAGTCAGCGGAAGCAACAATATCTGAGTACAGACATAAGTTAAACAGGGTGCCATAAGATGGCTAGCACAAACTGGGATACAGATCGAAAGAGGAGCAGGCCTCCTGCCTGGGATCCTCCTAGGTCACTCCTGGTCGTCATCAGCGGGCAGCATGTAGTAGTAGGCACCTCCGGTGTAGTAGGGGTCGTCGTCGACGGTGGCGTCTGGCTCCTGGACTCCAGCATCTGGTTGCGACAACCAGGTAGAAGGGAAAGGGGAAAAGAGGGAGAAAAGCAACCGTGAGTACTCATCCAAAGTACTCGCAAGCAAGGAGCTACACTACATATGCATGGGTATATGTGTAAGGAGGCCATATCGGTGGACTGAACTACAGAATGCCAGAATAAGAGGGGGATAGCTAATCCTGTCGAAGACTACGCTTCTGGTCACCTTCGTCTTGCAACAGGCAGAAGAGGGTAGGTCGAAGTCCTCCAAGTAGCATCTCCAAGTAACATCTCATAGCATAATCCTACCCGGCGATCCCCTCCTCATATCCCTGAGGTAGAGCGACCACCGGTTGTATCTGGCACTTGGAAGGGTGTGTTTTATTAAGTATCCGGTTCTAGTTGTCATAAGGTCAAGGTACAACTCCAAGTCGTCCTGTTACCGAAGATCACGGCTATTCGAATAGATTAACTTCCCTGCAGGGGTGCACCACATAGCCCAACACGCTCGATCCCATTTGGCCGGACACACTTTCCTGGGTCATGCCCGGCCTCGGAAGATCAACACGTCGTAGCCCCACCTAGGCACAACAGAGAGGCCAGCAC
>NW_025296377.1:0-984 GCF_018294505.1 Triticum aestivum | reverse complement strand
AAAAGGTGCCATGAGAAAGACTGTAAAGATAAAATACTGAAGATTTAAATTGGACGAAAATCTTGTTACAGAAAAAAGAGTTGGACGGAAATCTTTGATAAGTAGACGTTTACCTTTTCCCATAGCTAGTAAAGAGAATGTAATACGTACTTGTTCCTGCTTGTACTATGGGTTTTACTTTTTCACTGTCGAAATTGTTTCCAAGATTCTCATGGCCATCTCCACAATAGGGAAGTTGACATATTGGGCAGCTGCAGAGGCCGGCAATCCCCGCTACTGTGCTTTGCATGTCACACGGCAAGCCGCTGCCGTCCGCTATGATCACCATGGCTTTGGGCACTACTTGTCACCACCATCATACATACATGTCCCAGCTCTTTGCTTGTCATCAAACGTCAAGCCGCTGCTTGTCATCAAGATTTTATGTCTAGCTTTTTGGCCGCTACACTGGCTGCTTTCATATTCTCTCAAGGCAACGTTTATATTATGCTAATATCATATCCCAGCACGTAGCTAGCCGCCAGCTATATAGATTGATGTTCCAGACAACTTGAGAACGTATATGAATTGGTGAGAATTAGTTTAAATTGGCGAGGTGGGACTATTCAAACAAAAATATCCACCCATCATCACATCATTATGCCTTCCCTGTTGGTTACCGACTTAGCACACAACACCTGAGGTTACAGGTTCGATCTTCACCTCAGGCATCAATTTTTGGGTGCTTGCGCGAGAACTTTAGCCTATACTTACAGGCAGAAAAAACACATAATGATCAGGGTTGGCTCCTAATTAAATGGGCCCAAGCACACGACTTATGAAGGCCCATGCCGAGCGATCGATAGGTGGAATCAGACCATCATATGATGATCAAACATAGAAAACGAACTGTAAGATTAGTACCACCCCGGATATAGAAAATAATATAGGCGCGAAAAACTGAAAACATAAATTCACGGTAAGAAGCGCATTGTGACGGTGAAC
>NW_025296376.1:0-984 GCF_018294505.1 Triticum aestivum | reverse complement strand
AAAAATATGATCAACACCGAAAGCTTGAAATTAACACCACCAGAGAAGAAACAATAATGAAGGATGATGAACTTGAAGCTCGTGAGCATCTTCACGAGGGATCACCGGATCAGAACATTGATCGAAAAGAGTGAAGTGACTTCACATGAATAAATGGATACTTGGTTAAAATAAATGAGTCCTTGAAGAAAAAGGGGTGGGAGGGCGGGAAAACAAAGACAACTTGGGACGGATGAAACAAACACCGTTGAGAAAACTGAGAGGTGATCTTGCGAATGTTGAAATGATCGGATCCACTTGAAAAGAAGCACACCGGTTGGAAAGAATTGACATGACAATCTCGATGATCGAAAGGATTAGCACTCCCATAGAAATATGAGAACACCATTTAAGAAAGGTATGGATTCAACATTTGACTCGAAGCAACTCGAATACCACAAATAAAACAAAACAAAGGATTGGCTTGCAGAATAAGCCGGAACAAACATATGATAGAGATTCCATCCGAAGTTTTCGTGGTGGGGCCCACACGGGCTCGAGTGTACAGCACCATCATGTACAAGGCAGTGCACATGACATACGAAGTGTCCCCGAACCAGCATAGCCAAGGGTTCTTTAAGACACAACGAGACCACTGTAAAAACGACCGTGGAAAGGCGGACCACTAGACGTCGAACCCCAATCTCATATCATGCATCTGTCGAAAAGATATTCTAGGAGCTACTTGAATTCCCACCTATAAAACTCCCGAAACTTTCTGGTTATGCAATCTGGTGTTGGGGATACAGGGGAAGCAATATATCTCACCCAAACTAACAATACCTACATCCAAGCTGTATCCATCCGTCAACACATAACCAAGAAACCTTCGGAAATCGTGTACCTCAACCTTCGAAAAGCATCCGTTATACGAGTTATGGCAATACTCCCGAGCTCGCCCCAGTACTGGGTTATCGGGGTTATCTCACCAACAACTGCATAAAA
>NW_025296375.1:0-984 GCF_018294505.1 Triticum aestivum | reverse complement strand
CCCCCGGACACCGGGAACTCTTTCGGGTCCCCGTGGCCTTCTCTTTGGCCTTTTTCTCCAGCACCACGTGAGGTGCCATAACCAATAGCTTTGTTAATTGCGCGTCTGCTGGGCCTCCGGGCAAAGGAACCGGACAGTCAAACTGTCCGGATGTCCTCTTCCAGTCCTGTCAAAGGAACGGGAGTTTAGATCCCCACATAAAGTCACCCTATGAAATTCAGGTATCCCGTAAGGGACTAAATGTAAGCTTACTTCGGAGGCTTGACGTTTGGCGCAAAATCCGCGATCCTCGGTGACAGGAGGGGGGACCTCGGAACTCTTGAAAAGCACCTTCCAGGCGTCCTCGTGCTTCGTTTCGAAGAGCCGGGATAGAGTCTGGTGCTGGGCTGGGTCGAACTCCCACAAATTGAAGTCCCATCATTGACACGGGAGAATCCGGCGGAAGAGCATGACCTGGACGACGTTGACGAGCTTGACCTTCTTGGTCACCAGGTCCCGGACGCAGGTTTGGAGTCCGGTCACCTCTTCCGAACTGCCCCACGACAGGCCCGTCTCTTTCCATGATGTGAGCCGTGTGGGGATGCCGGATCGAAATCCGGGGGCCGCTGCCCACTTTGGGTCGCGCGGCTCGGTGATGTAGAACCACCCTGATTGCCACCCTTTGATGGTCTCCACGAAGGCACCCTCGAGCCAGGTGACGTTGGGCATCTTGCCCACCATGGCGCCTCCGCACTCGGCTTGTCGGCCTTTCACAACCTTCGGCTTGACGCTGAAGGTCTTTAGCCATAGGCCAAAGTGAGGCTGGATGCGAAAGAAGGCCTCGCACACGACGATAAACGCCGAGATGTTAAGGATGAAGTTCGGGGCCAGATCGTGGAAGTCCAGGCCGTAGTAGAACATGAGCCCCCGGACGAACGGGTGAAGAGGAAAACCCAATCCGCGGAGGAAATGGGGAAGAAAACAACCCTCTCATGGGGCCTGGGG
>NW_025296374.1:0-984 GCF_018294505.1 Triticum aestivum | reverse complement strand
GAGTCCACATATTCACCATATCAATACACCACTATGGATTCGCTCCCGTCCCCCTACGAGAACGCCATCCATAGCACTCACGCTTATCTTGCGCATTTTAAAGTATCCACTTTCACTTGTCTATGAACTGATATAAGCAACCCAGAAGTCCTTTTCCGCGGACACGGCTATTCGAATAGATGATGTTAACCCTGCAGGGGTGTACTTCTTCATACATGTTTCCACCACTTAGCGTCTGCACACGACATGTGCTCGGCAGACTTCAAGCGAAAGCCGACGTGGGTGTAGACCACGACCCACCTAAACACTCAAGTCTCTAGTCCAGGTTTATCGCCTATTCGGGTTCCATCCATGAGGAGATCCGGCCGGAGTTTCGCTCACAGCCCCAAACGATGTGAACAGGGTTCCCGAGATACCTAACGGGCATCCGGTACACCGTGCCACGTACCTACCGCATCACAGCCCACCCCTACGGTCAGCACTGTCCACGGCCTCCAGTAAGCTACAAACACCAGAAACTACTTGCAACTCCTGGACAGAGGACAAGGGTGAATAAGAAGTCGAGCGGGGTCATATTTCAGGGCCCAATGTATGGTAGTAACTGAATCATGGATCACAAACACAGAACTCGGTTCCTGAGGACGGCTACAATGAGACAACCCACCATGTACTCCTACATGGCCTCTCACCGCTACCTTTACCAAATCGTGTTCACACACTTAGCTCACACACAGTAGGACATGTTCACACGCCTCTGATTCATCCCCGATGAATCAGACCTGACTCAACTCTAAGCAGTAGCAGGCATGACAAACAAGCATGAATGAGTAGGCACAACAGGGCTCAAACAACTCCTACTCATGCTAGTGGGTTTCATCTATTTACTGTGGCAATGACAGGTCATGCAAAGGATAAAGGGGTTCAACTACCGCAGCATGTAACAGTTGAATCGGTGTTGTCCTAATGCAGTAAAAGAGAGCAGGA
>NW_025296373.1:0-984 GCF_018294505.1 Triticum aestivum | reverse complement strand
GTAATAGTGCACGAAACGGACACGATTCAGCCGAATATGTGAGTGTTGATGACCGACACGTAAACGCACCCTGGGGTTCGTCAATCGTGGAAATGACTCCGAGACCCCAAAATAGGGTAATAGTCCAAGAAACGGGCAAGAATCGACCCAAACTATGATTGTTGATGACCCACACATGAGCGCACCTTGGAGGTCGACAACCATGGAAATCGCTTTGGGACCCCAAAACGGTGAGTAATAGTCCATGAAACGGGCCAGAATCGGCCAAAACTGCGAGTGTTGATGACCAACACATAAGCACACCTTGGGGTTCACCAACTATGGAAATCGCTTCGGGACCACAAAACTGTGAGTAATAATCCACGAAACATGTCAGGATTGGCCAAAACCGTGAGTGTTGACGACGGACACATAAACGCACCCGGGGATCATCAATCATGAAAATCGCTCTGGGTCCCCAAAACACTGAGTAATAGTGCATGAAACGGACTAGAATCGGCCGAATATGTGAGTGTTGATGACCGACACGTAAACGCACCTCGCGGTTCGTTAATCGTGGAAATGACTCCGACACCCCAAAGTAGAGCAATAGTCCAAGAAACGGGCCAGAATCGGCCCAAACTGTGATTCTTGATGACCGACAAGTAAGCGCACCTTGGAGTTCGACAACCATGGAGATCGCTTTGGGACCCCAAAACGGTGATTAATAGTCCATGAAACGGGCTAGAATCTGCCAAAACTGCGAGTGTTGATGATCAACACGTAAGCACACCTTGGAGTTCAACAACTATGGAAATCGCTTCGGGACCCCAAAACGGTGAGTAATAGTCCATGAAACAGGTTAGAATTGGACAAAACTGTGAGTGTTGACGACGGACACATAAACGCACCCGGGGTTCATCAATCGTGGAAATCGCTCTGGGTCCCCAAAACACTGAGTAATAGTGCACGAAACGGACACGATTCAGCCGAATATGTGAGTGT
>NW_025296372.1:0-984 GCF_018294505.1 Triticum aestivum | reverse complement strand
AGTATTGATGACCGACACATAATCGGACCCCAGGGTTCGTTACTCGTGGAAATCAGTCCGGGACCCCAAAACAGTGAGTAATAGTCCATGAAACGGGCCAGAATCGGCCAAAACTATGAGTGTCGATGACAGACAGGTAAATGCACCCCAGGGTTCGTTACTCGTGAAAATCACTCCGGGAACCTAAATCAGTGACTAATAGTCCACGAAATGGGCCAGAATCTGACAAAACTGCGAGTGTTGATGACCAACGCGTAAGCGCACCTTGGGTTTCAACAACAATGGAAATTTCTTTGGGGCCCCAAATCGGTGAGTAATAGTCCATGAAACGGGTCAGAATCGGCCAAAACTGCGAGTGTTGATGACCGACACGTAAACGCACCTTGGGGTGTAACAACTATGGAAATCGCTTTGGGGCCCCAAAACGGTGAGTAATAGTCCATGAAACGGGTCAGAATCGGCCAAAACTGCGAGTGTTGATGAACGACACGTAAACGCACCCCAGGGTTCGGTACTCGTGGAAATCACTCCGAGACCCCAAAATAGTGAGTAATAGTCCACGAAATGGGCCAGAATCGGTCAAAACTATGAGTGTCGATGACCGACAGGTAAATGCACCCCAGGGTCCATTACTCGTGGAAATCACTGCGGGAACCTAAAACAGTGAGTAATAGTCCACGAAACGGGCAGAATCGAACAAAACTGCGAGTGTTGATGACCGACACGTAAGCGCACCTTGGGGTTTAACAACTGTTCAAATCGCTTTGGGGCCCCAAAACGGTGAGTAATAGTCCACGAAACGGGTCAGAAACGGCCAAAACTGCGAGTGTTGATGACCGACATGTAAACACACACAAGGGTTCGTTACACGTGGAAATCACTCCGGGACCCCAAAACAATGAGTAATAGTCCACAAAATGGGCCAGAATCAAACAAAACTTTGAGTGTTGACGACCGACACGTAAGCGCACCTTGGGGTTCAGC
>NW_025296371.1:0-984 GCF_018294505.1 Triticum aestivum | reverse complement strand
TGATACCATGCCAACTTTCAACCTTTTCAGAGTTCATTTGAAATGATTTTCAATTTTAGGGTCTTATAGCTCAAAATAATTAGTAAATGCATGAAAAATAACAAATGAATTCAGAAAGGATTGAAAAATGATGATGTGGCTTTGAATGGTGCATTTTGAACACACAAAAATTCAGGAGTTCACATAAGTTTAAAAAAATGAAATCCCTTTGTAACAGATGAGTTTCCGTATGAAATCCTGATACTTTGAAAGAGATTGTCCGTTTTGTACACGAAGTGCATCCAGTATTTGTCGGGACCCTCTCAACTTTCTTGCACATGCTATGTGGATGAAATGATGATACCATGCCAACTTTCAACCTTTTCAGAGTTCATTTGAAATGCTTTTCAATTTTAGGGTCTTATAGCTCAAAATAATTAGTAAATGCGTGTAAAATAACAAATGAAGCCAGAAAAGATTGAAAAATTATGATGTGGCTTTGAATGGTGCATTCTGAACACACAAAAAGTCAGGAGTTCAAATAAGTTTTAAAAAATGAAATCCTTTTGTAACATACGTGTTTCCGTTTGAAATCCTGATACTTTGAAAGAGGTTGTCCGTTTTGTACACGAAGTGTATCCAGTATTTGCCGGGACCCTGTCAACTTTCTTGCACATGCTATCTGGATGAAATGATGATACCATGCCAACTTTCAACCTTTTCCGAGTTCATTTGAAATGATTTTCAATTTTAGGGTCTTATAGCTCAAAATAATTAGTAAATGCATGAAAAATAACAAATGAATTCAGAAAGGATTGAAAAATGATGATGTGGCTTTGAATGGTGCATTTTGAACACACAAAAATTCAGGAGTTCACATAAGTTTTAAAAAATGAAATCCCTTTGTAACAGACGAGTTTCCGTATGAAATCCTGATACTTTGAAAGAGATTGTCCGTTTTGTACACGAAGTGCATCCAGTTTTTGCCGGGACCCTCTCAACTTT
>NW_025296370.1:0-984 GCF_018294505.1 Triticum aestivum | reverse complement strand
CAGTTCCCTCGCCCCAATATGAACCAGCAGCCAGCTCAAGTGACTCTTCAAGATTTCATACGCCTCAACCCAACCATCTACCGCAGCTCAACTCAGCCTCTGGATGCTGATGACTGGCTCCGTGACATCACCTATGAGATGGAGTCTGCTGATGTAGCCCCTGCCAGCTATGTCACCTTTGCTTCCTTCTTCTTGAAGGGACCCGCAGCTCAATGGTGGGACAGCCACAGGCGTACTCTGCCAGCTGGAACAATCATCACATGGCCAGACTTCCAAGCTGCTTTCCGTGCCCGCTTCATTCCTCAAGGAGTCATGGACCGGAAGAAGCGTGAGTTCCGCAACCTCACCCAAGGCAACAAAACTGTCGAAGCTTATCAGCGGGAGTTTCTGGACTTGTCCCGCTATGCTGAAGAAGACATTGCAACTGATGCACGCAGACAGGAGAAGTTCCGTGATGGCCTTCAAGCTGACATCAAGCTCGCACTTCCAGTGCATGACTTTGTTGATTTCTCCACCTTGGTGAACAAGGCCATCAATGTCGAAACTGGTCTGCAGGAATACCAGAGCTCTCACAGGTGCAACCGTGACACGGGCTCATCTTCGGGCCCGCCCTCACAGAAGCGTAAGATATGGATCCCGAACAGCATGTACCGTCCAAATGCATCTGCCCCAAGGCAGACATATGCTGCACCTCGTCTGCCTCCACCACCATCTAGGCAGTCAAGACTTCCAGCTCCACCATCCCAAGCTCCTGTTCCCACTCCGAATAATGGCTTGTGCTTCAGGTGTGGTCAACCAGGACACCGTGCTAAAGAATGCAACCAGAACCAGAATCAACTGGCCCTTCCAGCAACTGGCCGTGGTAACAATCAGCCCCGCAACAACAATGCTAAGTCTTATGGTCGTGCTCATGCCAACCACGTTGATCTCAACGAAGCTCAAGACCAGCCTGCTACTGTGATGGGTACACTCCTCGTAAATTCA
>NW_025296369.1:0-984 GCF_018294505.1 Triticum aestivum | reverse complement strand
CGTGAATCACTCGCGGGTACTCTTCGAGCTGACCCGACTTTAGTCACCATCTGTATAGTATGTATGTATGTATAGTATATACCCGTGATCACCTCCCGAGTGATCACGGCCCAATAGTATAGCAAGGCAGACTGACAAGAATGTAGGGCCAATGATGATAAACTAGCATCCTATACTAAACATTTAGGATTGCAGGTAAGGTATCAACAGGTGTAGCAACAATGTCAGGCTATGCATCAGAGTAGGATCAACAGAAAGCAGTAACATGCTACACTACTCTAATGCAAGCAGTATAGAGAAGAATAGGTGATATCTGGTGATCAAGGGGGGGGCTTGCCTGGTTGCTCAGACAAGGAGGGGTCGTCGGTGACGTAGTCGTACTCGGTGGCATCAGCGTCGGTCTCGTAGTCTACCGGAGAGAAGAGGGGGAAGAAATAATGAATACAGAGCAAACAAAGCATCACAAAATATAACAAGGCAATACGCGGTGTTCGGTGTGCCCTAACGCGGTAGTAGGTGATACCGGTGAAGGGGGAAAACATCCGGGAAAGTATTCCCGGTGTTTCGTGTTTTCGGGCAGAGGAGCCGGAGGGGGAAAGTTGCGGGTTCGATAGGTTAGGGGGGTGTGGTGGACGAACGGACTGCGTATCCGGAATCGTCTCGTCATTCTGAGCAACTTTCATGTTGAAAATATTTTAATCCGAGTTACGGATTAAAAGATATGATTTTTAAAAGATTTTAATAATTTTGGAATTTAATTATTTATTTAATTAATTCGAAAAAAGGTATTTATGACGTCAGCATGATGTCATGCTGACGTCAGCAGTCAACAGGGGTTGACTGAGTCAACCCCTGACATGTGGGTCCAGTGGGACCCACCTGTCATTCTCTATTTAGGTTAATTAGGGTTTAGGTTAATCTAATTACAGTTTAATTAATCTTAACTAGTTAATTAATTTAATTAAACCGGATTAATTAACTTAA
>NW_025296368.1:0-984 GCF_018294505.1 Triticum aestivum | reverse complement strand
GCCTCCCTCTATGGCCGGCCAGCCTCCCCCTCTCTACTCCTTTATATACGGAGGCAGGGGCACCTCTAAACACACAAGTTGACACAAGTTGATCCACGTGATCGATTCCTTAGCCGTGTGCGGTGCCCCCTGCCACCATATTCCTCGATAATACTGTAGCGGAGTTTAGGCGAAGCCCTGCTGCTGTAGTTCATCAAGATCGTCACCACGCCGTCGTGCTGACGAAACTCTTCCCCGACACTTTGCTGGATCGGAGTCCGGGGATCGTCATCGAGCTGAACGTGTGCTCGAACTCGGAGGTGCCGTAGTTTCGGTGCTTGATCGGTTGGATCGTGAAGACGTACGACTACTTCCTCTACGTCGTGTCATCGCTTCCGCAGTCGGTCTGCGTTGGGTACGTAGACAACACTCTCCTCTCGTTGCTATGCATCACATGATCCTGTGTGCGCGTAGGAAAATTTTTGAAATTACTACGAAACCCGACAGTGGTATCAGAGCCAGGTTAATGATGTTGATGTTATATGCACGAGTAGAACACAAGTGAGTTGTGGATGATACAAGTCATACTGCCTACCAGCATGTCATATTTTGGTTCAGCGGTATTGTTGGACGAGACGACCCGGACCAACCTTACGCGTACGCTTACGCGAGACCGGTTCCCTCGACGTGCTTTGCACAGAGATGGCTTGCGGGCGACTGCCTCTCCAACTTTAGTTGAACCAAGTATGGCTACGCCCGGTCCTTGCGAAGGTTAAAACGGAGTCTATTTGACAAACTATCGTTGTGGTTTTGATGCGTAGGTGAGATTGGTTCTTACTTAAGCCCGTAGCAGCCACGTAAAACATGCAACAACAAAGTAGAGGACGTCTAACTTGTTTTTGCAGGGCATGTTGTGATGTGATATGGTCAAGGCATGATGCTGAATTTTATTGTATGAGATGATCATGTTTTGTAACCAAGTTATCGGCAACTGGCAGGAGCCAT
>NW_025296367.1:0-984 GCF_018294505.1 Triticum aestivum | reverse complement strand
GTTACACTGGCTCTTCAGTTTTTTAAACTTATTACAACTCCAGACTTTTTTTGCGTTCCGTACGCAACATTCAAAGCGATGTCATCAATTTTGAAAACTTTCTGACATCATTTGCTATTTTTCAGTCATTTACCGATTTGTTTAGAGAGCTAAATGATCGTGAAAATGAAAATCACTATAAAATGAACTCTTAAAATGTCGAAACTTGGCATGGTATCATCATTTCACCCACACAGCATGTGCAAAAGAGTAGAGAGGGTTAAGGCAAAAACTCGACGCACTTCATGTACAAACTGGACAATCGCTTTCGGAGTATCAGGGTTTCTGACGAGAACTCATCTGTTACATGGGCACTTCATTTTTTTAAGTTATTACAACTCCGGACTTTTTTGCATTCTGTAAGCACCATTCAAAGCGACGTCATCAATTTTCACAACTTTCTGACATCATTTGCTATTTTTCAGTCATTTACCGATTTGTTTAGAGAGCTAAATGACCGTGAAATTGAAAATCACTACAAAATGAACTCTGAAAATGTCGAAACTTGGCATGGTATCATCATTTCACCCACATAGCATGTGCAAAAGTGTAGAGAGGGTTACGGCAAAAACTGGACGCACTTCGTGTACAAACTGGACAATCTCTTTCGGAGTATCAGGGTTTCGGACGAGAACTCATCTGTTACACTGGCACTACATTTTTTTAAACTTATTGCAACTCCAGACTTTTTTTGCGTTCCGTACGCACCATTCAAAGCGACGTCATCAATTTTCAAAACTTTCTGACATCAGTTGCTATTTTTCAGTCATTTACCGATTTGTTTAGAGAGCTAAATGACCGTGAAATTGAAAATCACTACAATATGAACTCTGAAAATGTCGAAACTTGGCATGGTATCATCATTTCACCCACATAGCATGTGCAAAAGAGTAGAGAGGTTTACGGCAAAAACTGGACGCACTTCGTGTACAAACTGGACATTCC
>NW_025296366.1:0-984 GCF_018294505.1 Triticum aestivum | reverse complement strand
CTATATATTACCATTGAGAATGTGCAGAGGTTGAACTTGCCAAAGTATGTACCTACATACAAGAGACACATAGTAACATTATTTTAATGTTCACAGTCTCATCTATATCAAGCTACCACCTTGCAGTACACTAGGGTTAAGGGAACCGATTTTACCAATTAATCCAAATGCGTGCAAGAGTACCAGCGGCTCCATGAGCTATTGCATGAAGCATAAACAACCTGTTTTAACGTTATCAATATGATCTCCTTTATTTATTGAAGAATAAACTTTCTATATGCTATATACAATCTAGTTTCATGGAGGTCCATGGGCCACCATATTACCCAGCCTCCTTCCTACACCTCTGCTTCCTTGGCATGCGAGTTGTTGCTAAGACGAATTAGCACTAGTAGAAAAGGGGGCAATGGTCCAGGCCGGGTCAGCCCATTAGTCCCGGTTCAATCCAGAACCGGGACCAATGGGGGCAATGGACCCGGTTCGTGAGCCCCGGGGGCCGGCCGGGTCACGTGGGCCATTGGTCCCGGTTCGGCTGGACCTATTGGTTTCGGTTGGTGGGACGAACCGGGACCAATGCGTCTCGCTCCTGGCCCATCACCATTGGTCCCGGTTGGTGGCTTGAACCGGGACCAAAAGCAGCCCTTTAGTCCCGGTTGGTGGAACGAACCGGGACTAAAGGGGTGGTCCTCGTTGCGGCCAGAGTTTAGTCCCACCTCGCCAACCGAAGGGGGCTCACACCGGTTTATAAGCCCCCCCCCCCTCTCTGCCTTGTTGAGCTGCTCTCAAAATGAAAATAGATGCCCTTATACAGGAAATTTGACCTAAATTCATATTGAATTTCTCTGAAGTTAGTAGAAATTTATTATGAATTTAGGTCTAATTTTCTCTATAAGCGCATCTATGCTCATTTCTGAGTAGTTTTTTATATAGTTTTTTTTTCTTTTCTGCTATATTTATTTTTTTCTTTTTATTTCAGAGTTGTAA
>NW_025296365.1:0-984 GCF_018294505.1 Triticum aestivum | reverse complement strand
GCACAGACATACCTGACTCAAAACGCCAACAACTTTTTCATACGGACTCCGAATTGGGTGATTCTTTTTTTGTTGGAAACTAGATTTCGTGCTCTTTCCAACACAATTGGATTCACCTTTAAATTCGTCCGGAGCATTGAGTTATGGTCGAAACAATCTGACGTTGCACCAGAATCCGAGTCAAACTACAAGTCCAAAGGTGTTGCATCACCTCCACTTGGGCCCATGTGCCTTGTACGACCTAGGGTTGGTTTTAGGCTGCCTTGGGACGTCCTCCCACCTCCTTGGCCGCCACCCCTTGTTCCTATATAAGTAGATCCATCTAGTAGCTTTTTCCTTGGGATTTGTTTAGTTAAAAGTTAGCCATTGCAACTTCGTGTACTTCGTTTGTGTCCAACGACCAGACCAAGACCGCTTACGGATCCCCACCACTATCAATACTTCATATATATTCGCAATATTCAGATTGCATTATCATATTCTTGCTCGTTCTTCGATTGTTTGCAGGAATAGACCTTCGTGGTCAGGCTGATCGTGCTTCCGGCATCGTCAGTAACCTCAGGAGATTGGTTTAGCGATTGATAAGGCGCAACGTCGTGCACGTTTGTAGTCGGATCGTCAAAGTCGTCTCCACCAAATCGATAGTTATCATCTCATCGAAAGATCGGGACACCCTCGCCTCTATCAAGTGGTATCAGTTTTCAGGTTGCTCGGTGAGAATTTCCAGTTTCCCCTAGATTAGATTTATTTTCTTACCTATTGTCCAAGAAAAAGCCACAAAAAAGTTAGATCTATTCATCCTTTTGTCCAAGCCAGTCTGAGCCTTTGCAATTTTCTATTCATTGTTTGCATTATTGAATTATCGGTTGCATCGTCGTGTCGAGTTGCTGGTCTTAGGGTCTAGTTCGTTTAGAGTTTCGAGTTCTGTTCACATTAGTCACGTCGCTGCTGCATCGTTATCCCTTCTGCTGTCCACCACACCAT
>NW_025296364.1:0-984 GCF_018294505.1 Triticum aestivum | reverse complement strand
ACATACTTTTGATGGGAAATGATATAGAGCTTTTGGACAGCATTAAGGCCTACTTGAATAAGAGTTTTTCAATGAAGGACCTTGGAGAAGCTGCTTATATATTAGGCATCAAGATCTATAGAGATAGATCAAGACGCCTCATAGGTCTTTCACAAAGCACATACCTTGATAAGATATTGAAGAAGTTCAATATGGATCAGTCTAAGAAGGGGTTCTTGCCTGTGTTGCAAGGTGTGAAATTGAGCTCAGCTCAATGTCCGACCACGGCAGAAGATATAGAAGAGATGAGTGTCATCCCCTATGCCTCAGCCATAGGTTCTATTATGTATGCCATGTTGTGTACCAGACCTGATGTAAACCTTGCCGTAAGTTTGGTAGGTAGGTACCAAAGTAATCCCGGCAAGGAACACTGGACAGCGGTCAAGAATATCCTGAAGTACCTGAAAAGGACTAAGGAAATGTTTCTCGTTTATGGAGGTGACAAAGAGCTCATCGTAAAGGGTTACGTCGACGCTAGCTTCGACACAAATCTGGATGACTCTAAGTCACAAACCGGATACGTGTATATTTTGAATGGTGGGGCAGTAAGCTGGTGCAGTTGCAAGCAGAGCGTCGTGGCGGGATCTACATGTGAAGCGGAGTACATGGCAGCCTCGGAGGCAGCGCATGAAGCAATTTGGGTGAAGGAGTTCATCACCGACCTAGGAGTCATACCCAATGCGTCGGGGCCGATCAAACTCTTCTGTGACAACACTGGGGCTATTGCACTTGCCAAGGAGCCCAGGTTTCACAAGAAGACCAGGCACATCAAGCGTCGCTTCAACTCCATTCGTGAAAATGTTCAAGATGGAGACATAGATATTTGTAAAGTACATACGGACCTGAATGTAGCAGATCCGTTGACTAAACCTCTCCCTAGAGCAAAACATGATCAACACCAGAATTCCATGGGTGTTCGATTCATCACAATGTAACTAGATTATT
>NW_025296363.1:0-984 GCF_018294505.1 Triticum aestivum | reverse complement strand
GTGAATCGTGAGCACCCAGCTATGACTTACCGCACTCGTGCAAAATAATAAAACACGGTAAATATATTACTTACACGTGCGTTTTGTTTTGCAAGCGGCGCGAAAAAAATTAAAAAGGGAATGCAACACGAGGACTTCCCAGGAGGTCACCCATCCTAGTACTACTCTCGCCCAAGCACGCTTAACTTCGGAGTTCTGATGGGATCCGGTGCTTTAGTGCTGGTATGATCGCATCCGACATGTTACCCCGGTCTTCGTCCCTTATCCTTGCCCCTCCCAGCTCCACTACAAAGACGATTGTACATTGCTTTGGCCGCTCCCTCTCAACTACGGAGACGAGTTTAACGCGGTTTCCACCCCTCTCTCTCAACCGCATCAGTGCACGCTTGCCGCGCCACAACGCCGACGCTGGACCCGTGAATCGTGAGCACCCAGCTATGACTTACCGCACTCGTGCAAAATAATAAAACACGGTAAATATATTACATACACGTGCGTTTTGTTTTGCAAGCGGCGCGAATAAAATTAAAAAGGGAATGCAACACGAGGACTTCCCAAGAGGTCACCCATCCTAGTACTACTCTCGCCCAAGCACGCTTAACTTCGGAGTTCTGATGGGATCCGGTGCTTTAGTGCTGGTATGATCGCATCCGACATGTTACCCCGGTCTTCGTCCCTTATCCTTGCCCCTCCCAGCTCCACTACAAAGACGATTGTACATTGCTTTGGCCGCTCCCTCTCAACTACGGAGACGAGTTTAACGCGGTTTCCACCCCTCCCTCTCAACCGCACCAGTGCACGCTTGCCGCGCCACAACGCCGACGCTGGACCCGTGAATCGTGAGCACCCAGCTATGACTTACCGCACTCGTGCAAAATAATAAAACATTGCTTTGGCCGCTCCCTCTCAACTACGGAGACGAGTTTAACGCGGTTTCCACCCCTCCCTCTCAACCGCACCAGTGCACGCTTGCCGCGCCACAAC
>NW_025296362.1:0-984 GCF_018294505.1 Triticum aestivum | reverse complement strand
TAATGCGCCTAGTACTTTCATGAGACTAATGAACGAAGTTTTACGTGCTTTCATTGGACGATTTGTGGTAGTCTATTTTGATGATATACTGATTTATAGCAGATCTTTGGAAGAACATTTGGAACATTTACGTGCTGTTTTTATTGCTCTACGTGATGCACGTTTGTTTGGTAACCTTGGGAAGTGCACCTTTTGCACCGACCGAGTATCTTTTCTTGGCTATGTTGTTACTCCACAGGGAATTGAAGTTGACAAAGCCAAGATTGAAGCTATTGAGAGTTGGCCGCAGCCCAAAATGGTCACACAAGTGAGGAGTTTTCTTGGCCTCGCTGGATTCTATAGGCGTTTTGTGAGAGATTTCAGCACCATTGCTGCACCTCTCAACGAGCTTACAAAGAAGGATGTGCCTTTTGTTTGGGGTACCGCACAGGAAGAAGCCTTCACGATATTGAAAGATAAGTTGACACATGCTCCTTTACTCCAACTTCCTGATTTTAATAAGACTTTTGAGCTTGAATGTGATGCTAGTGGAATTGGATTAGGAGGTGTGTTATTACAAGATGGCAAACCTGTTGCATACTTTTCTAAAAAATTGAGTGGGCCTAGTCTGAATTATTCTACTTATGATAAAGAATTATATGCTCTTGTTCGGACTATAGAAACATGGCAACATTATTTATGGCCCAAAGAATTTGTTATACATTCTGATCATGAATCTTTGAAACATATTAAAAGTCAAGCTAAACTGAATCGTAGACATGCTAAATGGGTTGAATTCATTGAGACTTTCCCTTATGTCATTAAACACAAGAAGGGAAAAGAAAATGTTATTGCTGATGCATTGTCTCGTCGCTATACTATGCTTTCACAACTTGACTTCAAAATATTTGGTTTGGAGACCATCAAAGATCAATATGTGCATGATGCTGATTTTAAAGATGTAATGCAGAATTGTAAAGAAGGAAGAATGTGGAACAAGTTTGT
>NW_025296361.1:0-984 GCF_018294505.1 Triticum aestivum | reverse complement strand
AATCGACGGCAATAGCTGGCGAGACCGAGAAAACTTCTGACTTGCTTAACGTTCTTGGGAGGAGTCCAATCAAGAATAGCCTGAACTCGCTCGGGGTTGACGGCAATACCATCCTTAGAGATGACATGCCCCAGATAGGTTACTTCGGGTAGCCAGAATTCACATTTGGAGAACTTGGCATATAGTTGATGTTCTCGTAGCTTTTCCAGCACAAGTCGAAGATGTTCAGCATGTTCTTCTTCGTTCTTGGAGAATATCAGGATATCATCCAGATA
Source organism: Triticum aestivum (assembly GCF_018294505.1). Lineage (NCBI taxonomy): Eukaryota > Viridiplantae > Streptophyta > Magnoliopsida > Poales > Poaceae > Triticum > Triticum aestivum. Next base: position 709 of record NW_025296361.1, on the reverse strand, counting down.
AACCACGACGAACTTGTCGAGGTAATCCATGAATATGTAGTTCATCAGACGAGAGAAGGTGGCTGGAGCATTGGTTAAACCGAAAGACATGACGGTGTACTCGTATGAACCATAGCGAGTCACGAAGGCGGTCTTTGGGATATCCTCTTCGCGAACACGGATCTGGCGGTAGCCCAACCTCAAGTCGAGCTTAGAGAACACTGACGAACCCGCCAGTTGATCATACAGATCATTGATCCGAGGAAGAGGGTATTTATTCCGAATGGTAGCTTGGTTTATAGGACGGTAGTCTTGAACTAACCGGTTTGTCCCATCCTTCTTCTTGACAAAGAGAGAAGGTGCTCCCCAAGGAGAGCAACTTGGGCGAATGAATCCTTTGCGAAGAGACTTGTCGATTTCCTCCTTAAGCTCAAGGAGTTCATGCGGCGGCATTTTGTAGGGTCGCTTGGCTATAGGAGTGGTGCCTGGTTTCAAGTCGATGATGAATTCGACAGCTCTAGCAGGGGGAATCCCTGGAAGCTCTTCAGGGAAGACGTCGAGGAATTCACGCACGACGGGAATATTTTCAATGCCCTCGAGTGGTGCAGCGTTCAATGCATTCAATGCATAGAGCCTTGCCTCGGCATTTTGCACCAGATTAGCTTGGTAAGCAACTATTTCATCTGAAGGGTGTAGCAGATGGACGGTTTTAGTGGCGCAAACTATAGAA
>NW_025296360.1:0-984 GCF_018294505.1 Triticum aestivum | reverse complement strand
AATTGAGCATAGTTATGAGAATATCTAGGTATGATCATGTATATAGGCATCACGTCCGAGACAAGTAGACCGACTCCTGCCTGCATCTACTACTATTACTCCACTCATCGACCGCTATCCAGCATGCATCTAGAGTATTAAGTTCATGAAAACAGAGTAACGCCTTAAGCAAGATGACATGATGTAGAAGGATAAATTCATGCAATATGATAAAAAAACCATCTTGTTATCCTCGATGGCAACAATACAATACGTGCCTTGCTGCCCCTACTGTCACTGGGAAAGGACACCGCAAGATTGAACCCAAAGCTAAGCACTTCTCCCATTGCAAGAATGATCAATCTAGTAGGTCAAACCAAACTGATAATTGGAAGAGACTTGCAAAGATAACCAATCATACATAAAAGAATTCAGAGAAGATTCAAATATTATTCATAGATAATCTTGATCATAAACCCACAATTCATCGGTCTCAACAAACACGCCGCAAAAAGAAGATTACATCGAATAGATCTCCACAAGAGAGGGGGAGAACATTGTATTGAGATCCAAAAAGAGATAAGAAGCCAAAAAGATTCAAATATTGTTCATACATAAAAGAATTCAGAGAAGATTCAAATATTGTTCATAGATAATCTTGATCATAAACCCACAATTCATCGGTCTCAACAAACACACCGCAAAAAGAAGATTATATCGAATAGATCTCCACAAGAGAGGGGGAGAACATTGTATTGAGATCCAAAAAGAGATAAGAAGCCATCTAGCTAATAACTATGGACCCGAAGGTCTGAGGTAAACTACTCACACTTCATCGGAGAGGCTATGGTGTTGATGTAGAAGCCCTCCGTGATGGATGCCCCCTCCAGCGGAGCTCCGGAACAGGCCCCAAGATGGCATCTAGTGGGTACAGGAAGTTACGGCGGTGGAATTAGGGTTCTGGCTCCGTATCTGATCGTTTGGTGGTACTTAGGTATATATAGG
>NW_025296359.1:0-984 GCF_018294505.1 Triticum aestivum | reverse complement strand
CTCCGTGTGACGGAGAGGTATCTCTGGGCCCACTCGGTAATGCATCATCATAATGAGCTCAATGTGACTAAGGCGTTAGTCACGGGATCATGCATTGCGGTACGAGTAAAGAGACTTGCCGGTAACGAGATTGAACAAGGTATTGGGATACCGACGATCGAATCTCGGGCAAGTAACATACCGATTGACAAAGGGAATTGCATACGGATTGATTGAATCCTCGACACCGTGGTTCACCCGATGATATCATCGTGGAACATGTGGGAGCCAACATGGGTATCCAGATCCCGCTGTTGGTTATTGACCGGAGAGGCGTCTCGGTCATGTCTGCATGTCTCCCGAACCCGTAGGGTCTACACACTTAAGGTCCGGTGACGCTAGGGTTGTAGAGATATATGTATGCGGAAACCCGAAGGTTGTTCGGAGTCCCCGATGAGATCCCGGACGTCACGAGAGGTTCCGGAATGGTCCGGAGGTGAAGAATTATATATAGGAAGTCCTGTTTCGGCCACCGGGAAAGTTTCGGGGGTTATCGGTATTGTACCGGGACCACCGGAAGGGTCCCGGGGGTCCACCGGGTGGGGCCACCTGTCCCGGAGGGCCCCGTGGGCTGAAAGTGGAGGGGAACCAGCCCCTAGTGGGCTGGGGCGCCTCCTTGGGCCTCCCCGCCATGCGCCTAGGGTTGGGAACCCTAGGGGGGGGGGGAGTTCCCCCTTGCCTTGGGGGGCAAGGCAACCTCTTCCCCCCCTTGGCCGCCGCCCCCCTTGGAGATCCCATCTCCTAGGGTTGCGCACCCCCCCAGGGGGCCTATATAAAGGGGGGGGGGAGGGAGGGCAGCAGACGACAGCCTTTGGCACCTCCCTCCTCCCCTGCAACACCTCTCTCTCTCGCAGAAGCTCGGCGAAGCCCTGCCGGAGACCCGCTACATCCACCACCACGCCGTCGTGCTGTTGGATCTCCATCAACCTCTCCTTCCCCCTTGCT
>NW_025296358.1:0-984 GCF_018294505.1 Triticum aestivum | reverse complement strand
GTACAGATGGATTCCTTGAATTTTTCTGATAATTTTTCATATATAATTTATTTAATTTGGAGTTACGGTTAATTTTCTATGATTTATTGAAGTTTTAGCTATTTTCTGAAATTTCCTGAATAAAATTAAATCCAGAAAATACTTATGACATCAGCACTGCGTCATGCTTGCGTCAGCAAGTCAACAGGGGTCGGTCAGGGTCAAACCTGACGTGTGGGGTCCACACGTCAGTGTCTCAGTTAACTAACCAGGTTAGTTAGCCCTAACTAACTTAGTTAGCCGGGCGGGGCCCGCATGTCAGTGACCTACCTAATTAACTAGGTTAGTTAACACTAACTATCTTAGCACTAACTAACCAGGCGCTTGGGCCCACACGTCAGGGGGTCAAACCCCGGGTCAAACCCGCTGGAGTTGACCCGCGGCTTGTCGCCGGCGACGCCAGCAACGGCGGAGGGCGTCAGAAACGCTGCTCCGGCGACCAAAACGGCGACTGAGGGGCTCTACGCGTAGCTGGGAGTCGCCCGCATCCATTTGTGCAAGCGGCAGGGGCTGAGGTGGCCCGAGCTCACCGGAGCGGGGCCCGCGGCGGCGACCGGAGCTTCGGGTTCGGGCGGGGCGAGGCCACAGAGGACGGGAGGGGTGGTTAAGGGCTCGTCGAGCTCCTGAGCATGCTAGGAGCACGGTGCCGTGCTCGGCTTCGAGCCTTGCTGTCTGCAGTGACGGCGGCGACATCGCCGGCGGAGCCGAGCTCGCGGCTCCGGTGGGATCGGGGCTACAGGGCGCAATCGAAGGGGGAAAGAGGGAGGGGAGGCGTAGGAGCTCACAGCGGTGCCGTAGAGGAGGTCAGCGAGCTCGGGGAGGTCCTAGCAGCGCTGAATTGACCGGAGGCGAGCTCGGGCGCTGGAGGTGGAAGACGACGGCGGTGGCGACGTTGCAGGGGCTCCCGCGGTGCGCTTCTCGGCGAGGAGGAAGAGGTGGTCGAGG
>NW_025296357.1:0-984 GCF_018294505.1 Triticum aestivum | reverse complement strand
CTGGGCCGGCTGGTGGGCTGCACGGGTGAGGCCAGGTATGTCCTTCTCCCTCTTATTTTTGTTCTGTTTTATTTTTTTCTATTTCTGCAATTTGTTTTTGATTTGTTTTAAATATCAAATCATTTTATAAAATCCTGGAAATAAATATGGGTGCTTTCTGAATTATTCCAGTGACCCTTATCAATTTCCAACATTTATTTGAGCATTTAAAATATTTATAGTATTTAAATGCCCAAAGTCAAATACAATATGATTTAATTCAAAAATCCAAAAATGACCTAAGGATATATTCATCATTTTTGGCAGAGGTTTCCACCTTAACCAGAAATCATGAACTTTTCTTAGGGGCCTTTTGGGTTTATTGAAAAGATTTTAACTTACCCTAGTTGAGATTCTACCATGGGTCTCTTCCATTTCCGGTGATAAGCAAAAATCATCCATTACGTTGCCTTCAACAAGGTAATCCACATCATCCAAGTTTGAGTATGCCATTCTACCGACCCCCTCCAAACGATCGCTCGAGAATTGTCTTAGGCTGGTTTAAAGAGTTTCAATGATCTCTGAATCAAAAGTAATTCTTTTTGCCACTTAAGGGAATATCTCTACGAGTCACGGTTCCGAAGGTGTCTCGTTGTGGTATCATGGCAACTCAACTCCTCGCTACATTGACAATTGTTTACCACCTTCTTAAGCGTGAAATTGTTGTCTACCTAGTGAACCCTCGTCATCTGCTTCACTCCTTTTCTTCGGATCTGTGCTTCGTCTCTCAGCTCAAGAGATGTTGCTATGTCTCATCCCATGAGTTGATCCTAAGTTGTTCGGTCTTCTCGAAGATCGATTGTTCTAGAGTTTCCTTCCCTCTTCTTGTCATGATTAGCTGGAGTTCTCAGAGCAAGACATCAAGACAAAGATGGTGTTCAAATCAACGTTCAACTGAAGTGCACCCTGGATCGTGAAGATTATACTAGTCCGCGTTACCCTTCA
>NW_025296356.1:0-984 GCF_018294505.1 Triticum aestivum | reverse complement strand
GAAAGAGATTGTCCGTTTTGTACACGAAGTGCATCCAGTATTTGCCGTCACCCTCTCAACTTTCTTGCACATGCTATGTGGACGAATGATGATATCATGCCAAATTTCAACCTTTTCAGAGTTCATTTGAAATGCTTTTCAATTTTAGGGTCTTATAGCTCAAAATAATTAGTAAATGCATGAAAAATAACAAATGAAGTCAGAAATGATTGAAAAATGATGATGTGGCTTTGAATGGTGCATTTTGAACACAGAAAAAGTCAGGAGTTCAAATAAGTTTTAAAAAATGAAATCCCTTTGTAACAGACGAGTTTCCGGATGAAATCCTGATACTTTGATAGAGATTGTCCGTTTCGTACACGAAGTGCATCCAGTTTTTGCCGTAACCGTCTCAACTTTCTTGCACATGCTATGTGGATGAAATGATGATATCATGCCAACTTTCAACCTTTTCAAAGTTCATTTGAAATGCTTTTCAATTTTAGGGTCTTGTAGCTCAAAATAATTAGTAAATGCATGAAAAATAACAAATGAAGTCAGAAAGGATTGAAAAATGATGATGTGGCTTTGAATGGTGCATTTTGCACACACAAAAACTCAGGAGTTCAAATAAGGTTTAGAAAATGAAATCCGTTTGTAACAGACGAGTTTCCGGATGAGATCCTGATACTTTGAAAGAGATTGTCCGTTTTGTACACGAAGTGCATCCAGTTTTTGCCGTCACCCTCTCCACTTTCTTGCACATGCTATGTGGATGAATGATGATATCATGCCAACTTTCAACCTTTTCAGAGTTCATTTGAAATGCTTTTCAATTTTAGGGTCTTATAGCTCAAAATAATTAGTAAATGCATGAAAAATAACAAATGAAGTAAGAAAGGATTGAAAAATGATGATGTGGCTTTGAATGGAGCATTTTGAACACACAAAAAGTCAGGAGTTCAAATAAGGTTTAGAAAATGAAATCCGTTTGTAACAGACGAG
>NW_025296355.1:0-984 GCF_018294505.1 Triticum aestivum | reverse complement strand
AGATGTGTGTTTAAGTTGCCACCTTAGATAAACCATTAAAATTATCAATCTCACATCTGTCATGGATATCACTCACCCAATCCACGTCTACTAGCATAGCATAGCATAATAAGCAACGTAGAAGTAACTCCCAAGGGTTTGATAATAAACAGGTAATAGGTACTACCTCAATTCTACTTCCCAATCCCACAATTTAATTTAGATCCTAAACAATGCAAGTGTTTGAGGGTTTGATCTAATGCAATAAAACTGGGTAGTAGGAAAGATATGATCAAGTGTTACTTGCCTGCAATGTTGATGAAGATGATTCGCACTCAAAACTCGTGATAGATCTACTCGTCACACTCCGGTCGATCTATCGTAAGCAAACAATAGTAACCACGCAATAAGTACTCATCTAATGCACAGGGAAAAATCGAACAAGAGAACGAACCAGAAAGTTCAACTTAAGAACTCCGGTTGCAAAGAAAGAACGAGCCGAACAAATGACGAAAAACAAACGGCGGAAGAAAACAACTCGGTTCTAGCAAGTTGAATCTAGGTCAAAATTTTACTGTAGCAAAAGCTTGTTCAAGTTGATTAGACGAAACGGCGGTTTCGAGATGAAACTCCAGGCGCTTGAATCACCAGATTCCGATAAACGAGCGAGAAGATAAACTAGAACGAAGATCGGATCTGAGATCGCGATCGCGGAATAAATCCGACGAGAAGAAAAAGAAGAACGGTTATACGAACAGACGTCGTTAACCGGGAAATAATCGGTGATCACGTTCGTTGAGACGAACGGTCCGAAAGAAGAACGAAAACCAATCTAGGGTTTTCGGAAAAGAGATCGAAACGAAAAACCGATCTAGAACACCGGAACGGTTTAGCGAAAAATCGGAAAGAAAACGAATCGGTAGAGAAGAAAAGAATCGGAACGGTTTATAAGAAAAACCGAACCGAGGGAAAGAAGAGACGCGGCGCGGTACCTCCGGCGAACGG
>NW_025296354.1:0-984 GCF_018294505.1 Triticum aestivum | reverse complement strand
GCTCGTTGTAGCACCACTCCCCGTGATGCCCGAAGCACACCTCCGCACGACCTCGTCGCCGGCAAGGCTCCGGTGGCCAATCGGCCCCGTGCATATGCCCGTTGGCTTTGTGGGAGCCTGCAGAACGCGTAGTTGCTACCCGTTGCTCCTCCCGTGCACGGTGGCGCCGTTTCCATCGGCGCCCGAGCTCCGGCGACCGCCAAAGTCGTCGCCGGCGACGTCTCCGGCCACCCCGAGCTCAAACATCACCACCAAGAGCTGCGGCCCGTTCCCAGGAGCTCGCAGATGCTCTCCGCCTCCCGTTTGGTGGCCGTAACGTGCAAATGCACTCCCTCCGCCGTCTCGGGCCTCGCCGGCGGCTAAACGCCGGCGGGATTGACCGGTCAACCGCGCTAACCCCCCCCTGAGGCTGACCAGTGGGCCCGACCCCCCTAACCATTTAATTAAATTAAAATAACCCCTGTTAGCCCCTGTCACTGACGTGTGGGTCCCACACGTCAGGTTTGACCTGGACAGCCGCGTTGACCGCTGATGCAATGATGACGTCATGCTGACGCAATTATACATTTTCTGGAATTAAAATAATTCAGAAAATCCAGAAAATGATTTAAACTTCAAAAATTCATATCAATTCAACCGTAGCTCAGATTTAAATAATTTATATATGAAAAATTATCAGAAAAATGCAACCTTTCCATCTGTACTAGTTTCATGCATGAAAAACCAACTTATACATGCTGAATATGGGAAAACACATTATGGCACATATAAGAGACCTAATTTAGAAATGCATTTGAACTTTTGGTTCAAATGGACTTCAAACCAATTGAACACTAGTTGCATTAGCTCAACAGCATCACATCTACATGCCATGTTCATGCATCATATTGTTGCATATGATTGTGTATTGATTGCCGGCACCGTTCCTTCTCGATAGGTCCTGCTCCGGAGACGTTCCAGAGTACCTGTCTGTGAAGCAGTGCC
>NW_025296353.1:0-984 GCF_018294505.1 Triticum aestivum | reverse complement strand
TGATGTATTACGGAACGAGTAAAGAGACTTGCCGGTAACGAGATTGAACTAGGTATTGGATACCGACGATCGAATCTCGGGCAAGTAACATACCGATGACAAAGGGAACAACATATGTTGTTATGCGGTCTGACCGATAAAGATCTTCGTAGAATATGTAGGAGCCAATATGGGCATCCAGGTCCCGCTATTGGTTATTGACCGGAGACGTGTCTCGGTCATGTCTACATTGTTCTCGAACCCGTAGGGTCCGCACGCTTAAGGTTACGATGACAGTTATATTATGAGTTTATGCATTTTGATGTACCGAAGGTTGTTCGGAGTCCCGGATGTGATCACGGACATGACGAGGAGTCTCGAAATGGTCGAGACGTAAAGATTGATATATTGGAAGCCTATATTTGGATATCGGAAGTGTTCCGGGTGAAATCGGGATTTTACCGGAATACCGGGAGGGTTACCGGAACCCCCCGGGAGCTATTTGGGCCATAGTGGGCCTTAGTGGAAATAAGAAGGGGCTTCCCTAGATGGGCTGCGCGCCCCCCTTCCCCTAGTCCTATTAGGACTAGGAGAGGTGGCCGGCCCCCTCCTCCTCTTTTCCCCTCCGAGGAATCCTAGTTGGACTAGGATTGGAGGGGGAATCCTACTCCCAGAGGGAGTAGGACTCTCCTGCGCCTCCCCCCTTGGCCGGCCAGCCTCCCCTCCTCTCCTCCTTTATATACGGAGGCAGGGGCACCTCTAAACACACAAGTTGACACAAGTTGATCCACGTGATCAATTCCTTAGCCGTGTGCGGTGCCCCCTGCCACCATATTCCTCGATAATACTGTAGCGGAGTTTAGGCGAAGCCCTGCTGCTGTAGTTCATCAAGATCGTCACCACGCCGTCGTGCTGACGAAACTCTTCCCCGACACTTTGCTGGATCGGAGTCCGGGGATCGTCATCGAGCTGAACGTGTGCTCGAACTCGGAGGTGCCGTAGTTT
>NW_025296352.1:0-984 GCF_018294505.1 Triticum aestivum | reverse complement strand
ACACCTTCTATCACAGATCCGAAGGCAAGACATTCGTTGCTAAGAATGGATCCTTTCTAGAGAAGGAGTTTCTCTCGAAAGAAGTGAGTGGGAGGAAAGTAGAACTTGATGAGATAACTGTATCTACTCCCTTATTGGAAAGTAGTTCATCACGAGAACCGGTTCCTGTGACAACTACACCAATTAGTGAGGAAGCTAATGATAATGATCATGAAACTTCAGATCAAGTTTCTACTGAACCTCGTAGGTCTACCAGAGTAAGATCCGCACCAGAGTGGTACGGTAATCCTATTCTGGAAGTCATGTTACTTGACCATGATGAACCTACGAACTATGAGGAAGCGATGATGAGCCCGGATTCCGCAAAATGGCTAGAAGCCATGAAATCTGAGATGAGATCCATGTATGAAAACAAAGTATGGACTTTGGTTGACTTGCCCGATGATCGGCAAGCCATTGAGAATAAATGGATCTTTAAGAAGAAGACTGACGCTGATGGTAATATAATTGTCTATAAAGCTCGACTTGTTGCAAAAGGTTTTCGACAAGTTCAAGGGGTTGACTATGATGAGACTTTCTCACCCGTAGCGATGCTTAAGTCCGTCCGAATCATGTTAGCTATTGCTGCATTTCATGATTATGAAATTTGGCAAATGGATGTCAAGACTGCATTCTTGAATGGATTTCTAGAAGAAGAGTTGTATATGATGCAGCCGAAAGGTTTTGTTGATCCAAAAGGTGCTGACAAAGTGTGCAAGCTCCAGCGTTCCATTTATGGACTGGTGCAAGCATCTCGGAGTTGGAATAAACGCTTTGATAGTGTGATCAAAGCATATGGTTTTATACAGACTTTTGGAGAAGCCTGTATTTACAAGAAAGTGAGTGGGAGCTCTGTAGCATTTCTAATTTTATATGTAGATGACATATTATTAATTGGAAATGATATAGAATTTCTGGATAGCATAAAAGGATACTTGAATAAAA
>NW_025296351.1:0-984 GCF_018294505.1 Triticum aestivum | reverse complement strand
CTCAAATCTTGCTAGTTTGGGGAAACCCTAGATTTTGATAGGATTTGGAAATTTGTGTTGAATGATGTTATATTTCTTTGCTAATTTGGGTTGTTTAGGCTTCCATAGTATGCTAGGGTTAGGGTTATGTGTGTTTGATGTTGGTGTTAGGGTTATGTTGGTGTTAGGGTTGTGGTTATTGTTATGTGGGGGTTAGGGTTATTAATTCATATATATGTTAGGGCATATGTGTGCAAATATTTTTCTTAAGTATTTACTTGATATATGTGTGTTTTTAATTATTGTAGGGATGGGGAGAACATGTGTTTATGTTCATCATGTGGATAAAGAGGCCTTTTTGAAAGGCAATGTTGAGACGGACCCGGATGAGCTTGACATGGTGTTTGAGAGTAGTCCTAGCTATGCGGAGCTTTTGAAACAAGTGAGGAAAGATTTGAATTGGATGGACCCAAGTGACGTTGTTGAGTTCGAGGGAAGGCATAATGTTGGTTTAGGAATGCACATCCGTTGGAAGACAATGCGTGTGACATCCGTGGTGGTGGTGGAGAATACGGCACCGGCCAATTCCAAGAGCCTCGTGAGCAATCCCGTTGTGGGGGCTGCAGTAATGGGGGACACAACACAAGAACTTGTCCCAAACCAAGAAAGAGATCAAAGAAAAATGGTGCAAGCACAAGCCAAACAAATGATAGCCAACCAAGTGAACCAAGGGGTAGCCAACCAAGTCAAACAAGTGGTGGAGTACCAAACCACTCAAATCAAACAAGCCAACGAGGAACTAGGCAACAAAGAGGGAGTCATCTTGGTCTTAGAAGAGGCCGTGGTGGTGGTCTTGGCCGTGGTGATGGTCTTGGCCGTGGTGGTGGTAGAGGCCGTGGTGATGGTCTTGGCCGTGGTGAAGGTCTTGTCCGTGGTGATGGTCTTGGCTGTGGTGGTGGTAGAGGTCGTGGTGATGGTCTTGGTCGTGGTGAAAGTCTTGGTCGT
>NW_025296350.1:0-984 GCF_018294505.1 Triticum aestivum | reverse complement strand
GAAGTCCATACCAACTTTATCCCATTTCCATTCAGGAATAGCTAAAGGCTGAAGGGTGCCAGCAGGTCTTTGATGCTCTGCCTTAACGCGACGACAAATGTCACATTTAGCAATGAACTCTGCGATTTCTCTCTTCATCCTAGTCCACCAGAACCTCTGGCGTAGGTCCTGATACATCTTAGTACTACCGGGATGAATCGTGAGAGGGGATTCATGCGCCTCCTTAAGAATCAATTGCCGAAGATGTTGCTTCTTGGGAACCACCAAGCGATTCTCAAAGAAAACAACACCACGATCATCAACAGAGAAACTACCAGCAACTCCCTTCTTAACGTTATCCTTGATACGAGAAATACCCGTATCATATTGCTGGCTAGTTATGATCTGATCCTCAAGGGTAGGTTTCGCCACCAAGGTAGAAAGGAATCCGGGAGGAGCAATGTGAAGGTTAAGCTTACAGAATTCCTCATGGAGAAGTGGTTGGCCCGGCTGCAACATGAGATTGTTGCAATAGGATTTACGGCTTAGAGCATCAGCCATGACATTGGCTTTGCCTGGGGTGTAGGTAATCCCTAGATCATAATCTGTGATCAACTCCAACCAACGTCTTTGCCTAAGGTTCAGATCCGGTTGGGTGAAGATATACTTGAGACTCTGGTGATCGGTGTAGATCTCGCAACGTTTACCAAGGAGGTAATGTCGCCAAGTCTTGAGTGCATAGACTACGGCTGCAAGCTCTAGATCATGTGTAGGATAATTCTCCTCATGTGGATGCAATTGTCGAGATGCATAGGCAATCACATGACGATCCTGCATAAGAATGCAACCTAGTCCTTGTCGTGAGGCGTCGCAGTAGATAATAAAGTCTTTAGTGAAATCCGGTGGCACAAGTATGGGAGCAGAAGTCAGGCGTCTTTTCAGTTCCTGAAAACTGTACTCACACTGTGGGGACCACTCAAACTTTTTATCTTTCTTGAGAAGTTC
>NW_025296349.1:0-984 GCF_018294505.1 Triticum aestivum | reverse complement strand
CATTCCGACTTATTCCTTACATTATGTATCCTATGTCGGAATTTTACCGTCCTGACTAAATCATTGTCTTGGTTACCTAGGATGGTCAACACGCGCGCTAACCCTGCTTCCCAAGAGCAGGCCGAAGGCAGTGAAGCCAGGGATGCAAATCTGCCTCCTCCTCCTTCACTAGCCGAGGTTATGATGGAAGCTGAGAGAAACAAGCGGGAGACCAACCGTTTGTTGGAGCGTATTGAACAGAATACAGCACACCATCAGAGGGCTAACGTGGTGTCACTCAGTGATTTTATCAAATTGCATCCACCCACGTTCCACCACTCCGTCGAGCCTCTCGACGCTGATGATTGGCTTCGCAGTATCTCTCACAAGCTGCGTTCCGCGCTAGTAGCTGAGGTTGACAAGGTCACCTTTGCTGCATATCATCTTGAAGGCCCCGCCAGTCTATGGTGGGGGAATTATGGAGCTATGTGGCCAGTGGGCCATGTTACTACTTGGGCTGAGTTCAGCGAGGCTTTCCGTGAACATCACATTCCGGAGGGTCTCATGGACCGTAAACGTGAAGAATTTTGCAGTTTCACCCAAGGCCGACTTTCTGTGGATGCCTATAGCAGGGAGTTTGGTAATCTCGCCCGATATGCAACTGAGGAAGTGTCTACTGACGCCAAGAAGCAAGCAAGGTTCCGTAAGGGCCTTAGTCCTGAGCTTCGCCGCGACCTCCGTCTGCATGAGTGCACATCTTTTCAGAAACTTGTCAACAAAGCCATCAGTGCTGAAACTGGTCAGACTGACTATGACGCAACACGCAAGCATGGCCGTGATATGGGTTCCTCATCCGGTGCTGGTCCTCAGAAGCGCCGCGTGTGGGTGCCCAACACCGCCCTGCCACCCAGGTTCACACCGAGGCCATCTTTCCAGGCGCCTCGCCCCGTTCAACAGTCTGCTCCAGCCAAGCCCTATGGGGGTCCAACCAATAATGCTCCTCCA
>NW_025296348.1:0-984 GCF_018294505.1 Triticum aestivum | reverse complement strand
AATCAATAGGTGCATGAGGTAGGAAACCATACACAACTTCAAAAGGGCACATCTTAGTAGTAGAATGCAATGAACGATTATAAGCAAATTCAATATGAGGCAAGCATTCCTCCCACATTTTCTTATTATTCTTCAAAACAGCCCTAAGCATAGTAGACAACGTTCTATTGACTACTTCAGTTTGTCCATCAGTTTGGGGGTGACAAGTAGTACTAAAAAGCAGTTTAGTCCCCAACTTAGCCCATAAACATCTCCAAAAGTGGCTAAGAAATTTAGTATCACGATCTGAAACAATAGTATTTGGCACACCATGCAAGCGAATAATTTCACGAAAGAACAAATCAGCAACATTAACAGCATCATCGCTTTTATGACATGGTATAAAGTGTGCCATCTTCGAGAATCTATCCACGACAACAAATATGCTATCCCTCCCCTTCTTTGTTCGAGGTAAACCTAAAACAAAGTCCATAGATATATCCTCCCAAGGAACACTAGGTACATGCAAAGGCATATGTAAACCATGAGGATTGAGTCGTGACTTAGCTTTTTGACATGTAGTGCATCGAGCAATAAAACGCTCAACATCCCGTCTCATCTTTGGCCAAAAGAAATGTGTAGCAAGTACGTCCTCCGTCTTCTTCACGCCAAAGTGTCCCATTAATCCTCCTCCATGCGCCTCCTGCAACAACAAAAGACGAACGGAGCTAGCTGGAATGCATAGCTTGTTAGCACGAAACACAAATCCATCGTTAACGACAAACTTGTTCCACATTCTTCCTTCTTTACAATTCTGCATTACATCTTTAAAATCAGCATCATGCACATATTGATCTTTGATGGTCTCCAAACCAAATATTTTGAAGTCAAGTTGTGAAAGCATAGTATAGCGACGAGACAATGCATCAGCAATAACATTTTCTTTTCCCTTCTTGTGTTTAATGACATAAGGGAAAGTCTCAATGAATTCCACCCATTTAGCAT
>NW_025296347.1:0-984 GCF_018294505.1 Triticum aestivum | reverse complement strand
AGCTTATAGAGCTAGTTCAACTCTAGTCTAAAATTATTTGTACTAGCTTCTAGAGCTAGTTCAACTCTAGTGTAAAATTATTTGTACTAGGCTATAGAGCTAGTTGAACTCTAGTGTAAAATTATCTGAACTAGCTTATAGAGCTAGTTCAACTCCAGTGTAAAATTATTTGAACTAGTTTATAGAGCTAGTTCAACTCCCATGTAAAATTATTTGTAGTAGGCTATAGAGCTAGTTCAACTCTAGTATAAAATTATTTGAACTAGCTTATACAGCTAGTTCAACTCTAGTGTAAAATTATTGGAACTAGCTTATAGAGCTAGTTCAAATCTAGTGTAAAATTATTTGTACTAGGCTATAGAGCTACTTCAACTCTATTGTAAAATTAATTGAACTACCTTATACAGCTAGTTCAACACTAGTGTAAAATTATTTGTACTAGACTATAGAGCTAGTTCAACTCTAGTGTAAAATTATTTGAACTAGCTTATAGAGCTAGTTCAACTCTAGTGTAAAATTATTTGTACTAGGCTATAGAACTAGTTTAACTCTAGTGTAAAATTATTTGAACTAGCTTAAAGAGCTAGTTCAACTCTAGTGTAAAATTATTCGAACTAGCTTATAGAGCTAGTTCAACTCTAGTGTAAAATTATTTGTACTAGGCTATAGAACTAGTTCAACTCTAGTGTAAAATTATTTGAACTAGCTTAAAGAGCTAGTTCAACTCTAGTGTAAAATTATTCGAACTAGCTTATAGAGCTAGTTCAACTCTAGTGTAAAAATATTTGAACTAGCTTAAAGAGCTAGTTCAACTCTAGTGTAAAATTATTCGAACTAGCTTATAGAGCTAGTTCAACTCTAGTGTAAAAATATTTGAACTAACTTATAGAGCTAGTTCTACTCTAGTGTAAAATTATTTGTACTAGGCTATAGAACTAGTTCAACTCTAGTGTAAAATTATTTGAACTAGCTTAAAGAGCTAGT
>NW_025296346.1:0-984 GCF_018294505.1 Triticum aestivum | reverse complement strand
CACCGTAGGCTGATGCGCCATTAGTAACCAGGGTTACTAATGGCGCATTTTCCTACGGTGCGCCATTAGTAACCTGGGACCAACAAGATATTTTGGACAGCCCACACCTACCCACTCACTTTCCCCACTTCATTCCATCCACCTCCTTCTCCAAGCTTTCGGCCATCTCCTCCTCCTCACCTCATTTCCACCATAGATTCAACAAAATTAAGTGGTGAAATTACCTTTTTTTGATAGGTAAGTAAGGGAAAGCTATCTTCATGATATAGATCTACTTTTTTTCTCCCTAGCTCGCTCCAACAACGTGCACATGCACTTTTTGTGGCCTAGCTAGATCTATGTATGTTTGTGGTGTTGCATGTGTTTGTGGTGTTGCATATATGTTTGTGTTTGAAGGTACCAGTATTTGAAATATGCGATAGTTGCCAATATTTTGCCGGAATGTTTTGATTCATTTCCGTTTCGGCGAGAATTTTGGCACTATGCATTCTTTTTGGTCCTATTTTTAGGGAAGGTCATGCCAAATTTTTTCTTGGTTCTAACATATCGTTTTGCTCTACCCCGCAGGCGACCATGGTCCGCACGATGACTGAAGGCATCGTGAATAGGTTTTTGAGATCCGCGAAGGCCGAGATGCTTCAAAAGAACGAGACGGAGATAAGATGTCCATGTCGAAGATGCAAGCTGAAGAGCCTTATTGCGGACCCGGATTCCGGGCAGGTGCGGGACCACCTGCTCTTGCGTGGTTTCATGGATGGCTATCGGTGGCAAGGTGATGAAGATGACTATCAAGTCGTCCATGGCCGGGGCCGGGCAAGAAATGAGGAAGGGCAACAAGACAAGTACCACCGCGGCGAGGGCGGGCGAGAAGACGAAGAATCTCCAGGACATGATCACGACGGTGATGCTGTACACAGTCATCATGTAGAAGATGTCGTACATGATGATGAGGAAGATCAAGACGAAGGGAATGATCATGAAGAT
>NW_025296345.1:0-984 GCF_018294505.1 Triticum aestivum | reverse complement strand
CCCCCTTCGAAGTGTTATATGGACGAAAGTGCCGAACCCCTCTGAACTGGTCAGAAACTGGGGAACGTCCACTCTTCGGTCCGGATATTATCCAAGATGCCGAAGAACAAGTCCGCATTATTCGCGAGAATCTCAAGACTGCTCAGTCACGTCAGAAGAGTCAGTATGACCGTCATCATAAAGACATGGTCTATCAACCTGGCGAAAAGGCTTATCTTCGAGTCACACCTATGAAGGGTGCTCACCGCTTCGGGATCAAGGGAAAACTAGCTCCTCGCTATATTGGCCCATTCACTATTCTCGAAAGGCGTGGAAAAGTGGCATACCAACTGGAACTACCGCCGAACCTTTCTCAGGTTCACGATGTGTTCCATGTGTCACAGCTCCGCCGTTGCTTCAAGGATCCAATCCGAGCTGTGGATCACGAAGTGCTCGAATTGCAGCAAGACCTCTCCTATAAGGAGCAACCGGTCCGCATTCTCGACCAAGCTGAACGCCACACACGTCAGAAGGCGATCAAGTTTCTCAAAGTCCAGTGGTCGCACCATTCTGAAGATGAGGCCACTTGGGAACGAGAGGATCGTCTGCGCGAAGAATACCCCGCACTGTTTCCTTCTACCTCCTAAATCTCGGGACGAGATTTCTTGTAGTGGAGGAGATTTGTAACACCCTGGGAATCATGCTACAGTAACCCCCTGTGATTAAGCTAATCATGTTGCTAAACAGGGCCTGATCACATTTGAATCACCTTCCTTTCAAACTCCTAGCTCAAACTTCAAATATAATTAAAGTGAAAAATAAAAGTTTTCAAAAATTCAAACAAAAATGTTCAGTGGGTGCTAAATAATACACTGGTAACTATGGTGGAGAAAACACATTTTTATTAAATACCTAAATACTTTTAAATGAAATAAAACAGAAAAGGAGATAAACAAATAAAAAGAAAACAGCAAACAGAAACAGGCAGAGAAAAAAAAGAAAAAA
>NW_025296344.1:0-984 GCF_018294505.1 Triticum aestivum | reverse complement strand
TCTCCAATTAGGTTGTGGAGATCGCCCCGAGCAATTTGACGGGTACCGGTGACCGCCCCCAAGGGTTGCCAAAGTGTACGGGTTCGGTGACCGCCCCCAAGGGTTGCCATTTGT
Source organism: Triticum aestivum (assembly GCF_018294505.1). NCBI lineage: Eukaryota > Viridiplantae > Streptophyta > Magnoliopsida > Poales > Poaceae > Triticum > Triticum aestivum. Next base: position 870 of record NW_025296344.1, on the reverse strand, counting down.
ACGGGTTCGGTGACCGCCCTCAAGGGTCCCTTAGTGGAATCACGGCATCTTGCATTGTGCGAGGGCGTGAGGAGATTACGGTGGCCCTAGTGGCTTCTTGGGGAGCATTGTGCCTCCACACCGCTCCAAACGGAGATTAGCATCCGCAAGGGTGTGAACTTCGGGATACATCGTCGTCTCCGCGTGCCTCGGTTATCTCTTACCCGAACCCTTTACTTACGCACTTTACTTTGTGATAGCCATATTGTTTCTTGTCATATATCTTGCTATCACTTAGTTGTTTATCTTGCTTAGCATAAGTTGTTGGTGCACATAGGTGAGCCTAGTTGTTGTAGGTTTTGTGTTTGTCAAATTAACCGCTAGGTTTATTCCGCATTTGTTCAAGCCTAAACCATAATTATTTTAAAGCGCCTATTCACCCCCCCCTCTAGGCGACATCCACGATCTTTCACCAGTCCCGGACATGGCCCCTCTGATCAAGCCGGCCTCCTCTGCCGAGTCGACGACGAGGATGCGGGATAGGCATCGTCAACGTCGATGCGGGATTAATTGCTTGAACTAAAAAAATAAACTAGTTCTATTAATTTTCTTGCTAAAATAAAGTAGTTCAACTAGTTCAACTACTAAGCACTTACTATAAATAAATAAAATAAAGTAGTTCTTACTAAAAATAAACTACTTCTATATATAGTAAAATAAAGTAGTTTTATTAAATCAACTAGTTCAACTACTAATTAAGCACTTACTATAAATAAAATAAAGTAGTACTTACTAAAATAAACTACTTCTATAGTAAAATAAAGTAGTTTTATTAAATCAACTAGTTCAACTACTAAGCACTTACTAAAAATAAACTTGTTTAACTAGTTC
>NW_025296343.1:0-984 GCF_018294505.1 Triticum aestivum | reverse complement strand
AAATAATTAGTAAATGCATGAAAAATAACAAATGAAGTCAGAAAGGATTGAAAAATGATGACGTGGCTTTGAATGGTGCATTTTGAACACACAAAAAGTCAGGTGTTCAAATAAGGTTTAAAAAATGAAATCCCTTTGTAACAGACGAGTTTGCGGATGAAATCCTGATACTTTGAAAGAGATTGTCCGTTTTGTACACGAAGTGCATCCATTTTTTTGCCGTAACCCTCTCAACTTTCTTGCACATGCTATGTGGATGAAATGATGATATCATGCCAACTTTCAACCTTTTCAGAGTTCATTTGAAATGCTTTTCAATTTTAGGGTCTTATAGCTCAAAATAATTAGTAAATGCATGAAAAATAACAAATGAAGTCAGAAAGGATTGAAAAATGATGATGTGGCTTTGAATGGTGCATTTTGAACACACAAAAAGTCAGGAGTTCAAATAAGGTTTAAAAAATGAAATCCCTTTGTAACAGACGAGTTTCCGGATGAAATTCTGATACTTTGAAAGAGATTGTCCGTTTTGTACACGAAGTGCATCCAGTTTTTGCCGTAACCCTCTCAACTTTCTTGCACATGCTATGTGGATGAAATGATGATATCATGCCAAATTTCAACCTTTTCAGAGTTCATTTGAAATGCTTTTCAATTTTAGGGTCTTCTATCTCGAAATAATTAGTAAATGCATGAAAAATAACAAATGAAGTCAGAAAGGATTGAAAAATGATGATGTGGCTTTCAATGGTGCATTTTGAACACACAAAAAGTCAGGAGTTCAAATAAGGTATAAAAAATGAAATCCCTTTGTAACAGACGAGTTTTCGGATGAAATCCTGATACTTTGAAAGAGATTGTCCATTTTGTACACGAAGTGCATCCAGTTTTTGCCGTAACCCTCTCAACTTTCTTGCACATGCTATGTGGATGAAATGATGATATCATGCCAACTTTCAACCTTTTCAGAGTTCATTTGAAATG
>NW_025296342.1:0-984 GCF_018294505.1 Triticum aestivum | reverse complement strand
TTCTTAGCCACTTTTGGAGATGTTTATGGGCTAAGTTGGGGACTAAACTGCTTTTTAGTACTACTTGTCACCCCCAAACTGATGGACAAACTGAAGTAGTCAATAGAACGTTGTCTACTATGCTTAGGGCTGTTTTGAAGAATAATAAGAAAATGTGGGAGGAATGCTTGCCTCATATTGAATTTGCTTATAATCGTTCATTGCATTCTACTACTAAGATGTGCCCTTTTGAAGTTGTGTATGGTTTCCTACCTCGTGCACCTATTGATTTGTTGCCTCTTCCATCTTCGGAGAAGGTTAATTTTGATGCTAAACAACGTGCTGAATTGATTTTAAAAATGCATGAGTTAACTAAGGAAAACATTGAGCGCATGAATGCTAAATATAAACTTGCTGGAGATAAGGGTAGAAAACATGTTGTGTTTGCACCTGGAGATCTTGTTTGGTTACATTTGCGTAAGGATAAATTTCCTGATTTGTGCAAATCAAAGTTAATGCCACGTGCGGATGGTCCCTTTAAGGTGTTAGAGAAAATAAATGATAATGCATATAAACTTGAGCTGCCTGCAAATTTTGGGGTTAGTCCCACTTTTAACATTGCAGATTTGAAGCCTTATTTGGGTGAGGAAGATGAACTTCCGTTGAGGACGACTTCATTTCAAGAAGGGGAGGATGATGAGGACATCAATACAATTGTTACACCCACAGCCCCTGCTGCTATACATACTGGACCAATTACTAGAGCTCGTGCACGCCAACTAAATTACCAGGTACTTTCGTTTCTTGGTAATGATTCTAATGTTCATGAGAATATGATGCTGCCTAAATTGGATACATTTGTTTTGCTTACAAATGAAGGGCCTAGCTTGGAGAAGGATGAACATTGGAGCAAGAACAAGCATGGAGATGATGGCATGCGCAAGGGGAACAAGAACGGAGTTACAAGTGATGATTTCAGGACTTTGAAGCCACCATAATGGGTGC
>NW_025296341.1:0-984 GCF_018294505.1 Triticum aestivum | reverse complement strand
GAAATCTATCCTTACGCAAATGTAACCAAACAAGATCTCCAGGTGCAAACACAACATGTTTTCTACCCTTATCTCCAGCAAGTTTATATTTAGCATTCATACGCTTAATGTTTTCCTTAGTTAACTCATGCATTTTTAAAATCAATTCAGCACGTTGTTTAGCATCAAAATTAACCTTCTCCGAAGATGGAAGAGGCAACAAATCAATAGGTGCACGAGGTAGGAAACCATACACAACTTCAAAAGGGCACATCTTAGTAGTAGAATGCAATGAACGATTATAAGCAAATTCAATATGAGGCAAGCATTCCTCCCACATTTTCTTATTATTCTTCAAAACAGCCCTAAGCATAGTAGACAACGTTCTATTGACTACTTCAGTTCGTCCATCAGTTTGGGGGTGACAAGTAGTACTAAAAAGCAGTTTAGTCCCCAACTTAGCCCATAAACATCTCCAAAAGTGGCTAAGAAATTTAGTATCACGATCTGAAACAACAATATTTGGCACACCATGCAAGCGAATAATTTCACGAAAGAACAAATCAGCAACATTAACAGCATCATCACTTTTATGACATGGTATAAAGTGTGCCATTTTCGAGAATCTATCCACGACAACAAATATGCTATCCCTCCCCTTCTTTGTTCGAGGTAAACCTAAAACAAAGTCCATAGATATATCCTCCCAAGGAACACTAGGTACAGGCAAAGGCATATATAAACCATGAGGATTGAGTCGTGACTTAGCTTTTTGACATGTAGTGCATCGAGCAATAAAACGCTCAACATCCCGTCTCATCTTTGGCCAAAAGAAATGTGTAGCAAGTACGTCCTCCGTCTTCTTCACGCCAAAATGTCCCATTAATCCTCCTCCATGCGCTTCCTGCAACAACAAAAGACGAACGGAGCTAGCTGGAATGCATAGCTTGTTAGCACGAAACACAAATCCATCGTTAACAACAAACTTGTTCCACATTCTTCCTT
>NW_025296340.1:0-984 GCF_018294505.1 Triticum aestivum | reverse complement strand
CCTGGCCTTTGGTTGCCTCCTTCTCCCTCCCCAACACCTCCTCCACCTCCATAGTGCTTAGCGAAGCTCTGCCGGAGTACTGCAGCTCCACCAACACCACGCCGTCGTGCTGCTGCTGGTGCCATCTCCCTCAACCTCTCCTCCCTTCCTTGCTGGATCAAGAAGGAGGAGACGTGGCTGTTCCGTACGTGTGTTGAACGCGGAGGTGCCGTCCGTTCGGCGCAGGTCATCGGTGATTTGGATCACGTCGAGTACGACTACATCATCACCTTGCAAGCTTCCGCACGCGATCTACAAGTGGTATGTAGATGCAAACTCTCTCCCTAGACTTGTTGCTTAGATGAACTCATAGATGGATCTTGGTGAAACCGTAGGAAAAATTTTAATTTTCTGCAACGTTCCCCAACAGTGGCATCATGAGCTAGGTCTATGCGTAGTTCTCTTTGCACGAGTAGAACACAACTTTGTTGTGGGCGTGGATTTTTTCATCTTACTTGCCTCTACTAGTCTTTTCTTGCTCAACGGTATTGTGGGATGAAGCGGCCCGGACCAACCTTACACGTACACTTACGTGAGACCGGTTCCACCGACTGACATGCACAAGTTGCATAAGGTGGCTGGCGGGTGTCTGTCTCTCCCACCTTAGTTGGAGAGGAATCGATGAACAGGGCCCTTATGAAGGGTAAATAGAAGTTGACAAAATCACGTTGTGGTGATTCGTAGGTAAGAAAACGTTCTTGCTAGAACCCAATTGCAGCCACGTAAAAGATGCAACAACAATTAGAGGACGTCTAACTTGTTTTTGCAGCGATTGATCATGTGATGTGATATGGCCAGAAGTTGTGATGAATGATGAATTGTGATGTATGAGATCATGTTCTTTGTAATAGGATTCACGACTTGCATGTCGATGAGTATGACAACCGGCAGGAGCCATAGGAGTTGTCATTATTTTTTTTGTATGACCTGCGTGTCATTGAATAA
>NW_025296339.1:0-984 GCF_018294505.1 Triticum aestivum | reverse complement strand
TCTACCTAGAACCTTATACACTTGAGAGAAATTTCATCTCTAGATGATATCCTTTCTTCCACGTCCACCTTGTCTTTCTTGTTATTTATTTGGTGGCTCCGTGAAAGCTTTTGCCTTGAGTGCGTGTCTTATCTCGTTGCATCTTGTTGCACTCTTGTGTGGTGAATATTATTTTCCTCATCCTTATCTCTACGAGGCTTTTGCCATCTTAATTGGTATCCCTCGTCTTGATGAGGCTTTCATCTTCTATCTTCACCATGGGTGGTCGCAAGCTTTGTTGCTAATTCTCTTTTTAGTGAGCTTGTGAACCCATTTGCTAGTTGGGTGTGTGTGGGGAGGACATGTCATGCACCGTGTATCTCACTTATCCAAGACTATGTTGATGCTTATGCTCATCCTTACATTAGTCTTCTCAAGTGCATTGCCTTGACTAACACACATCATTTTGGTTGAGCCCATTCTTAAGTTGCCTCTTTTACTTGTTGCTTAACCATGTGTTTGTTCCAAGTACTAGGCTTAGTTTCCTATCTGCTCACTTGCACTTGTTGTAAGTTTCTATTGATTTTGGGGGAGCTATGATCCTATTTTGTGCACTTTGTATCCAAATACAAAAATTCTTGATGTGCACAAATCATGGGGAGCTTCTCTAGTTTCTTTAGAACACTCCTATGCTCATATCATAATATATTTATTCTTGTGGCACGTAGGATCATTGGTCTAGTTGGTTCAATTGGTATATTTTGATAGCTTCTTCAATTGGTATCTTTTGATTGCTTGATTGCTTGTTTCTCTCTTTGTTATGTCTTTGTGGCATATCATTCTTTTGCAATCTTGGAGCCTCAATATAGTTGGTCTTCATCCAAGTATTACCTTTGGATATGTGTATGGCATTCCACTCTCTTGTTGAGAAATACACAACTTTTGGAGGAACACCTTTTATATTGGTCTTCTTAGCTTTTCGCCCATTTTGGCAATCGATGCCAA
>NW_025296338.1:0-985 GCF_018294505.1 Triticum aestivum | reverse complement strand
ACTTAACCTAGGATAGCTCTAAAATGACCTATACTTAGCATTTTTTTGCTCCAAAATGACTCAATATGCTTAGCTAGCTCAAAAATTACATAATAAGCTTAATTAGCTCCAAAATGACCTATTTAACCTAGGCTAGCTCTAAAATGACCTATAGTTAGCATTTTTTCCACCAAAATGACTCTATATGCTTAGCTAGCTCAAAAATTACATAATAACCTTACTTAGCTCCAAAATGACCTATTTAACCTAGGCCAGCTCTAAAATGACCTATAGTTAGCATTTTTCCACCAAAATGACTCAATATGCTTAACTAGCTCAAAAATTACATAATAAGCTTAATTAGCTCCAAAATGACCTATTTAACCTATGATAGCTCTAAAATGACCTATACTTAGCATTTTTCCCTCCAAAATAACTTAATATGCTTAGCTAGCTTCAAAATGACCTATTTAACCTAGGATAGCTCTAAAATGACCTATACTTAGCATCTTTTCCTCCAAAATTACTTAATCTGCTTAACTAGCTCTAAAATGACATAATATGCTTAAGAAATGACATAGTTTAGCTCCTAAATGACTTCACATGCTTAGCTAGCTTCAAAATGACATAATAACCTTACTTAGCTCTAAAATGACCTATTTAACCTAGGATAGCTCTAAAATGACCTATACTTAGCATTGTTTCCTCCAAAATGACTCAATATGCTTAGCTAGCTCAAAGATTACATAATAAGCTTAATTAGCTCCAAAATGACCTATTTAACCTAGGATAGCTCTAAAATGACCTATACTTAGCATTTGTTTCCTCCAAAATGACTTAATATGCTTAGCTAGCTTCAAAATGACCTATTTAACCTAGGATAGCTCTAAAATGACCTATACTTAGCATCTCTTCCTCCAAAATTACTTAATATGCTTAACTAGCTCTAAAATGACATAATATGCTTAAGAAATGACATAGTTTAGCTCCTAAATGACTTCACATG
>NW_025296337.1:0-985 GCF_018294505.1 Triticum aestivum | reverse complement strand
CCTAGCCTCGCCGGACCCCCTCTCCCTCTCCCTCACGAGCTCGCCGGAAACCCGAGCCGCCGCCGCCGCCATTTTACTCGCCGCCGACGCCCTAGTCCTCCCCGACCACCCCCAACACCACCGAACCCCTCCCCGACCTCGTCCGCATCTCCCCGACGAGTCGCCGGAGCTCGCCGACGCCCGGACGCCCCGACGCACTCTCGCCGCCGCCGCCGCCGTCGCCGGAGTCCGGTAAGTCACCGGCATCGCCCTCCCCCGTCCGATCCTAGATCTAGGGCTAGGATTAGAAACCCCGAAGGGTTAGGTTTTATTCATAAAACCGGCCGGTTCCGATCGGTTTAGTTTTAGTTTAGGTTTCTATTTTTAGGCCGGTTCGTTTAGTTTAAACCTAGGCCCGTTTAGACTAAGTTACGCCTAGTGCACAGTATAGGCCCATTAGGCTTTTTTTTTCTTTTTAGTTTGAATTTTCTGTTTTAGCCGAATAGTTTCTATTTTCAAAAATGTATATTTTTTTTCTGTTTAATATTTTTAGGTGATTCTTTTTTTGTTGGATTGCAAATTTTCTATAGTTTCTGTAGAGTATATATTTAGCTATGTTAAAAATAATTAAAATGGCTTTATTTTAGTTTTAGTCAGAATAGTAAATCTGCTATAACTTTAGTTAGAAAAAATTATTTTTGCATGATTCCTTTTGACCCAACTTTATTTTGTCATTGCCAAACCCTAGAAATTAACTTTGGTATTTTAGGATTAATAAATAATTAGTTTAAAGCAGAATCCTATTAATCCTAATTAATTAACTAGTTCCTGTTTTCCTATTAAATTAATTAGTAAATTAATTTATTTTTAACTTGTGATTAGTTATTCTAGGTTAGTTTCTGTCATCCTAATAGTTGAACTTTTATTTATAATTAATAAAAGTTTTTAAATTATTTTCTTAATAGAAATTGGATTAGACCTAAAATGAGTTTTATAATAGCTTTTT
>NW_025296336.1:0-985 GCF_018294505.1 Triticum aestivum | reverse complement strand
CACCTCGTGTACAAACTGTACAATCTCTTTCGGAGTATCAGGGTTTCGGACGAGAACTCATCTGTTACACGGGCACTTCAATGTTTTTTAAACTTATTTGAACTCCAGCCTATTTTTGCGTTCAGTATGCATCATTCAAAGTGACGTCATCAATTTCCAACATGTTCTGACATCATTTGCTGTTTTTCAGTCATTTACCGATTTGTTTAGGGACCTAAATGACGGTGAAATTGAAAATCACTACAAAATGAAATCTGAAAATGTTGGAACTTGGCATGGTATCATCATTTCGCCCGCATAGCATGTGCAAAAGAGTAGAGAGGGTCACGGCGAAAACTGGACGCACCTCGTGTACAAACTGGACAATCTCTTTCGGAGTATCAAGGTTTCGGACGAGAACTCATCTGTTATACGGGCACTTCAATGTTTTTAAACTTATTTCAACTCCAGCCTATTTTTGCGTTCAGTATGCATCATTCAAAGCGACGTCATCAATTTCCAACATGTTCTGACATCATTTCCTGTTTTTTAGTCATTTACCGATTTGTTTAGGGAGCTAAATGACGGTGAAATCAAAAATCACTACAAAATGAACTCTGAAAATGTGGGATCTTGGCATGGTATCATCATTTCGCCCGCATAGCAAGTACAAAAGAGTAGAGAGGGTCACGGCGAAAACTGGACGCACCTCGTGTACAAACTGGACAATCTCTTTAGGAGTATCAGGGTTTCGGACGAGAACTCATCTGTTACACGGGCAATTCAATGTTTTTTAAACTTATTTGAACTCCAGCCTATTTTTGCATTCAGTATGCATCATTCAAAGCGACGTCATCAATTTCCAACATGTTCTGACATCATTTGCTGTTTTTCAGTCATTTACCGATTTGTTTAGGGAGCTAAATGACGGTGAAATTGAATATCACTACAATATGAACTCTGAAAATGTTGGAACTTGGCATGGTATCATCATTTCGCCCGCATA
>NW_025296335.1:0-985 GCF_018294505.1 Triticum aestivum | reverse complement strand
AGGCAGAACCTGTCGCAAAGGACACCGATACACAACCATCACCAAACAATGTGCAACAATATGATGCATGCATGAAACATGGCAATATGAGTGTGTTGGGCTAATGCAACTAAAACCAGAAGGGTTTGAACCAATTTGAATCAAAGATTCAAATTTCAAACTCAAACATGGCCTTTTAAAGTGCTTTTCCTTGTTCTGCATTAAACATCAAGTTAACTTGTTTAGTCATGCATGAAAATAGTACAGATGGATAGATTGGATTTTTCTGATCATTTTTCATATATAATTTGTCTGATTTGGAGTTACAGAATAAAAGTTATGAATTTTTGAAGTTTAAATAATATTCTGGAATTTCCTGATTTAATTAAATCCAGAAATATATATATTGCGTCAGCATTGAGTAAGCATGACGTCAGCGGTCAACTGCGGCTGGCTGGGGTCAAACCTGACGTGTGGGGCCCACACGTCAGTGACAGGGGGGTTAAACAGAGGTTAGTTTAATCCTAATTAAGGGTTAGTGGCGCTGGGGCCCACTGGTCAGTGTCAGGGGGGGTTAATTAACAGTGATTAGCGCTAATCTAACCACCTGGCCGATGGGGCCCACGCGTCAGTGTCTCTGGGGGGGTCAAACCCCAGGTCAAACAGGTCAAACCCGCCGGCGGTTAGTCGCCGGCGAGGTCCGCGGCGTACAAGTGCCTCGGGTTTCCTCTGTGGTGCTCCAAACGGCGTGCGGCTAGGTGCGTTGGAAAGCCAGCTCGATGGCGCGTCGGGCGGTGGCCGTGGCTGGGCCTGGGGTGGCCGGAGTCGACGGCGGCGAGCTCGGCTGCGGCCGCCGGGGTTCGGTCGTGCACGGGAACGTGGTTGGAGCTCGAAGGCGAGCGAAGCAAGGCGCTAGGGATGCTCTACGGGGCCTTACGGACTCGTTGGACTCGCCGGGGTGACCAAATGGTCACCGGAGCTGCGTCGACGGCGAGCTCGGCGACGG
>NW_025296334.1:0-985 GCF_018294505.1 Triticum aestivum | reverse complement strand
AGGGACCATCAGCACGTGGCATTAACTTTGATTTGCGCAAATCAGGAAATCTATCCTTACGCAAATGTAACCAAACAAGATCTCCAGGTGCAAACACAACATGTTTTCTACCCTTATCTCCAGCAAGTTTATATTTAGCATTCATGCGCTCAATGTTTTCCTTAGTTAACTCATGCATTTTTAAAATCAATTCAGCACGTTGTTTAGCATCAAAATTAACCTTCTCCGAAGATGGAAGAGGCAACAAATCAATAGGTGCATGAGGTAGGAAACCATACACAACTTCAAAAGGGCACATCTTAGTAGTAGAATGCAATGAACGATTATAAGCAAATTCAATATGAGGCAAGCATTCCTCCCACATTTTCTTATTATTCTTCAAAACAGCCCTAAGCATAGTAGACAACGTTCTATTGACTACTTCTGTTTGTCCATCAGTTTGGGGGTGACAAGTAGTACTAAAAAGTAGTTTAGTCCCCAACTTAGCCCATAAACATCTCCAAAAGTGGCTAAGAAATTTAGTATCACGATCTGAAACAATAGTATTTGGCACACCATGCAAGCGAATAATTTCACGAAAAAACAAATCAGCAACATTAACAGCATCATCGCTTTTATGACATGGTATAAAGTGTGCCATTTTCGAGAATCTATCCACGACAACAAATATGCTATCCCTCCCCTTCTTTGTTCGAGGTAAACCTAAAACAATGTCCATAGATATATCCTCCCAAGGAACACTAGGTACAGGCAAAGGCATATATAAACCATGAGGATTGAGTCGTGACTTAGCTTTTTGACATGTAGTGCAGCGAGCAATAAAACGCTCAACATCCCGTCTCATCTTTGGCCAAAAGAAATGTGTAGCAAGTACGTCCTCCGTCTTCTTCACGCCAAAGTGTCCCATTAATCCTCCTCCATGCGCCTCCTGCAACAACAAAAGACGAACGGAGCTAGCTGGAATGCATAGCTTGTTAGCACGAAA
>NW_025296333.1:0-985 GCF_018294505.1 Triticum aestivum | reverse complement strand
CGTAACCCTCTCAACTTTCTTGCACATGCTATGTGGATGAAATGATGATACCATGCCAACTTTCAACCTTTTCAGAGTTCCTTTGAAATGCTTTTCAATTTTATGGTCTTATAGCTCAAAGTAATTAGTAAATGCATGAAAAATAATAAATGAAGTGAGAAAGGATTGAAAAATAATGATGTGGCTTTGAATGGTGCATTTTGAACACACAAGAATTCAGGAGTTCAAATAAGTTTTAAAAAATGAAATCCCTTGGTAACAGACGAGTTTCCGTATGAAATCCTGATACTTTGAAAGAGATTGTCCATTTTCTACACGAAGTGCATCTAGTTTTTGCCGTAACCCTCCCAACTATCTTGCACATGCTATGTGGATGAAATGATGATACCATGCCAACTTTCAACCTTTTCAGAGTTCATTTGAAATGCTTTTCAATTTTATGGTCTTATAGCTCAAAATAATTAGTAAATGCATGAAAAATAACAAATGAAGTCAGAAAGGATTGAAAAATGATGATGTGGCTTTGAATGTTTAATTTTGAACACACAAAAAGTCAGGAGTTCAAATAAGTTTAAAAAAATGAAATCCCTTTGTAACAGATGGGTTTCCGTATGAAATCCTGATACTTTGAAAGAGATTGTCCGTTTTGTACACGAAGTGCATCCACTTTTTGCCGTAACCCTCTCAAGTTTCTTGCACATGATATGTGGATGAAATGATGATACCATGCCAACTTTCAACCTTTTCAGAGTTCATTTGAAATGCTTTTCAATTTTATGGTCTTATAGCTCAAAGTAATTAGTAAATGCATGAAAAATAACAAATGAAGTGAGAAAGGATTAAAAAATAATGATGTGGCTTTGAATGGTGCATTTTGAACACACAAGAAGTCACGAGTTCAAATAAGTTTTAAAAAATGAAATCCCTTTGTAACAGACGAGTTTCCGTATGAAATCCTGATACTTTGAAAGAGATTGTCCGTTTT
>NW_025296332.1:0-985 GCF_018294505.1 Triticum aestivum | reverse complement strand
GCCCTCGCCCACGTACGTCGCCCGCCGTCGCCCGCCGCCCCCTCTCGCCCTCGTACGCCGCCCGCCGGCCTCCCTCGCCCACCGCGCCGCCTCTCGCCCGCCCTCAACGCCGCCGGCCGGCCTCGCTGCCCTCAACGCCGCCGGCCGGCCTCGCCGCCCTCAACGCCGCCCCCCAATCCACCTCGGGCCGGCCTCGCCGCCCTCAACGCTGCTCTACAGAGAGCGATCGAGATCGTGGAGAGAGAGAGAGAATTTTTTTTGTTCTTTTTAATTTTAACTAGTTAATTAGTTTAACAAAAACGGTAAAATAACTTAAAACTTGATAATTAACAAAAAAACCGTAAAATTTGATAATTAACAAAAAAAACGTATATACGGAGAGGGGGCGGCGAGGGGGGCGGCGATGCGCGCGGTGTTTTTTTAGCGATCGAGAGGGGACGGCGAGGGTTATAAATGTGTGTTGTCCTCGCCTCCCTCTCCGTGACGCCGTCGTCTGCCGCCCCGTCTCACGCTCTACCGCGACACCGTCTCCCACCCCTTCCTCGCCTCCCTCTCCGTGACGCCGTCGTCTGCCGCCCCGTCTCGCGCTCTACCGCGACACCCTCTCCCACCCCTTCCTCGCCCCCTCCTTTTGCCACCGCCCTTTCGCCACCGCCACCGCCACCGCCCCCCTTCTTCACTTAATTAATTTGTTTTTACTACATGTTTTCAGGACTGACATAATGGCGGACGATAGAGCTGACCCGATTATGGACAACTATGATCCGGACGGTGAAGCACATATGTTCGGCATCATAAACGGCGATATTCTATATGTGCCGACCGGACAAGAAGAAGATGATATCTCTTCTTATCTGAACCTTGACGGTGAAGATGAAGGGCGCCGTCAGCAAGATGATGCCGAACAAACGTCGATAAACGACGATCTTCAAATGGAAGTAGCAACCACCTCCGGCGCCGAGGTATATATATATACATTGAGCCT
>NW_025296331.1:0-985 GCF_018294505.1 Triticum aestivum | reverse complement strand
GGTTGTCGAACTCCAAGGTGCGCTTACGTGTCGGTCATCAACAATCACAGTTTGGGCCGATTCTGGCCCGTTTCTTGGACTACTACTCTATTTTGGGGTCTCAGAGTCATTTCCATGATTGACGAACCCCTGGGTGCGTTTACGTGTCGGTCATCAACACTCACATATTTGGCCGAATCGTGTCCGTTTCGTGCACTATTACTCAGTGTTTTGGAGGCCCAGAGGGATTTCCACGATTGATGAACCCCGGGGTGCATTTATGTGTCTGTCGTCAACACTCACAGTTTTGGCCAATTCTGACATGTTTCGTGGACTATTACTCACGGTTTTGGGGTCCCGAAGCGATTTCCATAGTTGTTGAACTCCAAGGTGTGCTTACGTGTTGGTCATCAACACTCCCAGTTTTGGCCGATTCTGGCCCGTTTCATGGACTATTACTCACCGTTTTGGGGTCCCAAAGCGGTTTCCATGGTTGTCGAACTCCAAGGTGCGCTTACGTGTTGGTCATCAACAATCACAGTTTGGGCCGATTCTGGCCCATTTCTTGGACTACTACTCTATTTTGGGGTCTCAGAGTCATTTCCATGATTGACGAACCCCTGGGTGCGTTTACGTGTTGGTCATCAACACTCACATATTTGGCCGAATCGTGTCCGTTTCGTGCACTATTACTCAGTGTTTTGGAGACCCAGAGGGATTTCCATGATTGATGAACCCCGGGGTGCATTTATGTGTCTGTCGTCAACACTCACAGTTTTGGCCAATTCTGACATGTTTCGTGGACTATTACTCACGGTTTTGGGGTCCCGAAGAGATTTCCATAGTTGTTGAACTCCAAGGTGTGCTTACGTGTTGGTCATCAACACTCCCAGTTTTGGCCGATTCTGGCCCGTTTCATGGACTATTACTCACCGTTTTGGGGTCCCAAAGCGATTTCCATGGTTGTCGAATTCCAAGGTGCGCTTACATGTCGGTCATCAACAAT
>NW_025296330.1:0-985 GCF_018294505.1 Triticum aestivum | reverse complement strand
TGTATTATTTCTAGCTAGTTAGTTTAACAAATGCATGATGGTTAATTATATACTTTATATAATAATAATGCAGATGAATCGGCAATGGATGTACGGTCCCCGACTCTCCGGCGAGTTCACTACGGGTTTGAAAGATTTCCTCGTAGTGGCAAATGCGAACAAGCAGCGAGGTTTTATTATCTGTCCATGTGCTGTCTGTAAGAATCAGAAGGGTTACTCCTCCTCAAGAGACGTTCACATGCACCTGCTTCGGCACGGTTTCATGCGAAGCTATAATTGTTGGACCAAGCATGGAGAAAGAGGGGTTAGAATGGAAGAAGATGAAGAAGGGGATGATATTGATGACAACTATCATGATCATTTCGGTGATACTTTCATGGAGGATGATGCTGAAGGTGGGGAAGGGTTAGGTGAAGGTGAAGAAGAGGCACATGATGAGCCCGCTGATGATCTTGGTCGGACCATTGCTGATGCACGAAAACGCTGCGAAACTGACAAGGAGAGGGAGAATTTGGATCGCATGTTAGAGGATCACAAAAAGTCGTTGTACCCAGGATGCGATAATAGTCTGAAAAAGCTGGGCTGCACACTGGATTTGCTAAAATGGAAGGCACAGGAAGGTGTAGCTGACTCATCATTTGAAAATTTGCTGAAAATGTTGAAGAATATGTTTCCGAAGAATAACGAGTTGCCCGCCAGTACGTACGAAGCAAAGAAGGTTGTCTGCCCTCTAGGTTTAGAGGTTCTGAAGATACATGCATGCATTAACGACTGCATCCTCTACCGCGGTGAATACGAGAATTTGAATGAATGCCCTGTATGCACTGCATTGCGTTATAAGATCAGAGGCGATGACCCTGGTGACGATGTTGAGGGCGAGAAACCCAGGAAGAGGGTTCCCGCCAAGGTGATGTGGTATGCTCCTATAATACCACGGTTGAAACGTCTGTTCAGGAACAAAAAGCATGCCAAGTCGTTGCGATGG
>NW_025296329.1:0-985 GCF_018294505.1 Triticum aestivum | reverse complement strand
GGATTGATTGAATCCTCGACACCGTGGTTCATCCGATGATATCATCGTGGAACATGTGGGAGCCAACATGGGTATCCAGATCCCGCTGTTGGTTATTGACCGGAGAGGCGTCTCGGTCATGTCTGCATGTCTCCCGAACCCGTAGGGTCTACACACTTAAGGTCCGGTGACGCTAGGGTTGTAGAGATATATGTATGCGGAAACCCGAAAGTTGTTCGGAGTCCCGGATGAGATCCCGGACGTCACGAGAGGTTCCGGAATGGTCCGGAGGTAAAGATTTATATATGGGAAGTCTTATTTTGGTCGCCGGAAAAGTTTCGCGCTTTATCGGTATTGTACCGGGAGTGCCGAAAGGGGTCCGGGGGTCCACCAAGGGGGTCCACCAGCCCCGGGGGGGCCACATGGGCTATAAGGGGTGCGCCTTGGCCTATATGGGCCAAGGGCACCAGCCCCAAGAGGCCCATGCGCAAGAGATAAGAAAAAAGGAGAGTCCTAAAGGGGGAAGGCACCTCCGAGGTGCCTTGGGGGGGAAGGACTCCCCCCTGGCCACACCCTTCCTTGGAGGAAGGGGCAAAGCTGCGCCCCCCCCCCTCTCCCTTGGCCCTATATATAGTGGGGGAAGGGAGGGCAGCAACATCTAAGCCTTGGGCGCCTCCCTCCTCCCATGCAACACCTCTCTCTCTCTCGCAGAAGCTTGCGAAGCCCTGCCGGA
The DNA here is from genome assembly GCF_018294505.1 of Triticum aestivum. Lineage (NCBI taxonomy): Eukaryota > Viridiplantae > Streptophyta > Magnoliopsida > Poales > Poaceae > Triticum > Triticum aestivum. The sequence continues at coordinate 273 of NW_025296329.1, read as the reverse complement.
GAGCCGCTACATCCACCACCACGCCGTCGTGCTGTTGGATCTCCATCAACCTCTCCTTCCCCCTTGCTGGATCAAGAAGGAGGAGACGTCGCTGCACCGTACGTGTGTTGAACGCGGAGGTGCCGTACGTTCGGCACTCGGTCATCGGTGATTTGGATCACGGCGAGTACGACTCCGTCATCCACGTTCATTGGAACGCTTCCGCTCGCGATCTACAAGGGTATGTAGATCCACTCCTTTCCCCTCGTTGCTAGTAGACTCCATAGATGCATC
>NW_025296328.1:0-985 GCF_018294505.1 Triticum aestivum | reverse complement strand
AGAAATGGTGTGTCCGAACGTCGTAATCGCACTCTATTGGATATGGTGCGATCTATGATGTCTCTTACCAATTTACCGCTCTCATTTTGGGGTTATGCTTTAGAGACTGCCGCATTCACTTTAAATAGGGCACCGTCTAAATCCGTTGAGACGACACCGTATGAATTATGGTTTGGGAAGAAACCTAAGCTGTCGTTTCTAAAAGTTTGGGGATGCGATGCTTATGTCAAGAAACTTCAACCTGAAAAGCTCGAACCCAAATCGGAAAAATGCGTCTTCATAGGATACCCTAAGGAAACTATTGGGTACACCTTCTACCTCAGATCCGAAGGCAAGATCTTCGTTGCCAAGAACGGGTCCTTTCTAGAAAAGGAGTTTCTCTCGAAAGAATTGAGTGGGAGGAAAGTGGAACTTGATGAGGTGATAGTCACCCCTTCCGAGTCGGAAAATAGCGCAGCGCGGGAAAATGTTCCTGTGGTGCCTACACCGACGGAGGAGGAAGTTAATGATGATGATCATGAAGCTTCGGATCAAGTTGCCACTGAACTTCGTAGGTCCACAAGGACACGTTCCGCACCAAAGTGGTACGGCAACCCTGTCCTGGAAATCATGTTGTTAGACAACGGTGAACCTTCGAACTATGAAGAAGCGATGGCGGGCCCGGATTCCGACAAATGGCTAGAAGCCATGAAATCCGAGATAGAATCCATGTATGAAAACAAAGTATGGACTTTGACTGACTTGCCCGATGAGCGGCGAGCCATAGAAAACAAATGGATCTTTAAGAAGAAGACGGACGCAGATGGTAATGTGACCATCTACAAAGCTCGACTTGTCGCTAAGGGTTATCGACAAGTTCAAGGGGTTGACTACGATGAGACTTTCTCACCCGTAGCGAAGCTGAAGTCCGTCCGAATCATGTTAGCAATTGCCGCATACTATGATTATGAGATATGGCAGATGGACGTCAAAACGGCATTCCTTA
>NW_025296327.1:0-985 GCF_018294505.1 Triticum aestivum | reverse complement strand
CGACGCCCCTGCCTCTGCGTCGACCTTGGCGAACGCCGCCGGCGCCGCGCCGTTCGCTACCGTCCTCCTCATCCCGCTGCTCCACCGGACCTCCCCGAGCCCTCTGCCTAGACCCCACACTCCCGCGGTGAGCTTCTGTGTCGAACGCGCCGTCACCTGCCCTCTCTAGCCGCCCGTAGCCACTACCCCGACGAAGCCCGAACCACCGCCGCCTCGTTTGGTCGCCGGCGCGTCTCCGGTGACCTTTTGGTCAAGGGCCCGTGTGCGTTGTCCTCGCACGCGCGTAGAGCATGCCCGAAGCTTTAGATTGAACTACTGTGGGCTACATCGCCGTTTGCGTCGTCGCCCGAAAACTCGCCACCGCGGACCTCGTCGCCGACCACGATTCCGGTTGCCCCCGCACCAACCGATGCCACAGATCGACGGGACGCGTCCTGCCCGTTCGAACGTGACCAAGAACGCGCAAAACAGGGCACTGCAGCGTGATTCCGGCGATCGCCGGGGTTCAGCCGCCGCGCGCAGGCCCGCCGGAGCAACTCCGGTGGCGCCGCTGACCTGGCACCGTGGGCCCCGCCTATGTGCCACTGCCTGCGGGCCCCAGGGCTCTAGTTGACCATTTAACAAGGGTCAACGCTGATTGGGCAGGCCCTTTGTCTATGACACCGGGGCCCCATGCCCCTGTTAAAAAAAAATTAAAAAGAAATGAAAATGTGATTAATAAAATCATTAATTAGTTAATTAATTAATTAGTAAAATAATTAAGTTAATTAATCATGTTTAGATTAATCTAATCAATTAGTTAATTTAATTAAGCAGTAATCAATCAGCTAAACCCTACTTAAACTAAAAAGTGTATGACATGCGGGACCCACACGTAGTTGACTCAGTCAACTGCGCAGTTGGCTGCTGACGTCAGCATGTTGTCATGCTGACGTCATCTTTTACTATTCTGGATAATGTTGAGATAAATAATTAAAGAAATCCT
>NW_025296326.1:0-985 GCF_018294505.1 Triticum aestivum | reverse complement strand
AGATCCCGCTGTTGGTTATTGACCGGAGAGGCGTCTCGGTCATGTCTGCATGTCTCCCGAACCCGTAGGGTCTACACACTTAAGGTCCGGTGACGCTAGGGTTGTAGAGATATATGTATGCGGAAACCCGAAAGTTGTTCGGAGTCCCAGATGAGATCCCGGACGTCACGAGAGGTTCCGGAATGGTCCGGAGGTGAAGAATTATATATAGGAAGTCAAGTTTCGGCCACCGGGAAAGTTTCGGGGGTTACCGGTATTGTACCGGGACCACCGGAAGGGTCCCGGGGGTCCACCGGGTGGGGCCACCTATCCCGGAGGGCCCCGTGGGCTGAAAGTGGAAGGGAACCAGCCCTTAGTGGGCTGGGGCGCCCCCCTTGGGCCTCCCCCCATGCGCCTAGGGTTGGGAACCCTAGGGGGGAGCTTCCCCCTTGCCTTGGGGGGCAAGGCACCCCTTCCCCCCCCACTTGGCCGCCGCCCCCCCTTTGGATCTCATCTCCAGGGCCGGCACCCCCCCCAGGGGGCCTATATAAAGGGGGGGGGAGGGAGGGCAGCACACAACAGCCCTGGGCGTCTCCCTCCTCCCCTGCAACACCTCTCTCTCTCTCGCAGAAGCTTAGCAAAGCCCTGCCGAGACCCGCTACATCCACCACCACGCCGTCGTGCTGCTGGATCTCCATCAACCTCTCCTTCCCCCTTGCTGGATCAAGAAGGAGGAGTCGTCGCTGCACCGTACGTGTGTTGAACGCGGAGGTGCCGTCCGTTCGGCACTCGGTCATCGGTGATTTGGATCACGGCGAGTACGACTCCGTCATCCACGTTCATTGGAACGCTTCCGCTCGCGATCTACAAGGGTATGTAGATGCACTCCTTTCCCCTCGTTGCTAGTATACTCCATAGATGCATCTTGGTGAGCGTAGGAAAATTTTAAATTATGCTACGATTCCCAACAATATATATATATATATATATATATATATATATATAT
>NW_025296325.1:0-985 GCF_018294505.1 Triticum aestivum | reverse complement strand
AATGCATTTATGTGCATAATTCAAATTTTAACTACATACACATGCTCCAGTGCATATAAATTGGTTGAAAATCAAATCTGTGTCCTTGGGTGCATGCTTAGGTCCCATGCAAGAAATGGGAATGAATTTCAAACACCATGGCACCGTTGACTGCCGACAATACATTGAGATGCCTGGTTTTTAAATTCTAGTAAACTTAAAACTCGTGTGAAATTCATGAAACTTGGCATGCTATCATGGAGCGGCATCAACATGCCGCGGTATAAATTTTGTCCCATTTGGGGCATGTTTGGGTATATGCTTCTCACAAATCGGAGCTTCTCACAAACCGGAGCTTCTCACAACAACCATGATGGTTTTCGGTAGGGAACGTCCCACCTTTGGGGACGAAACAATATCCATTGCCTCTTATTGCTTTCATGTTTTTTTCTCGTGTCAACATAGAACAACAGGAGTGTTGTGTCCATTTCTATTATTTTTCGGGGTTTGTTTGGACATTTCTATGCATTAAGTGAGTTTTCAATGCATTTATGTGCATAATTCAAATTTTAACTACATACACATGCTCCAGTGCATATAAATTGGTTGAAAATCAAATCTGTGTCCTTGGGTGCATGCTTAGGTCCCATGCAAGAAATGGGAATGAATTTCAAACACCATGGCACCGTTGACTGCCGACAATACATTGAGATGCCTGGTTTTTAAATTCTAGTAAACTTAAAACTCGTGTGAAATTCATGAAACTTGGCATGCTATCATGGAGCGGCATCAACATGCCGCGGTATAAATTTTGTCCCATTTGGGGCATGTTTGGGTATATGCTTCTCACAAATCGGAGCTTCTCACAAACCGGAGCTTCTCACAACAACCATGATGGTTTTCGGTAGGGAACGTCCCACCTTTGGGGACGAAACAATATCCATTGCCTCTTATTGCTTTCATGTTTTTTTCTCGTGTCAACATAGAACAACAGGAGTGTTGTGTC
>NW_025296324.1:0-985 GCF_018294505.1 Triticum aestivum | reverse complement strand
CCGAGTTGTTCATCCAAGAGTGCTCTCTGTTTTATAGTTCCCGCAGACTCTACTAGAGATCTAGGCAAAGGGACCAAATGAATCAGATCCCCGTCGCTGCGTTCCTTGCATCGCGTCTCGAATCGATCAAGATCGACTCCCTTCCCACTCAAGATAAACCTACTTTCTCTTAACATCTCAATCCCATACGGATCAGATCTACTGGGCTGACATCATCATATCCCGCTACCCCAATCACCAGAATTCATACCTTTCAGAGCCGAAATCCCGCTTCCGGTCGAGAGCCGCTGGCGCTGGAGTGCCGCCGACCGGCCGTGTCGCCCTTAATTTTCTGGCTGTCTACTCACGAGTAACCTGTCTTTTTTGCAACTGTGCACTTCCAGGCATCGGTCAGGACTGGGTGGTGTTTTCAGTTTCGGGTGTGCACTCTGTACTACTGATTCCTCCCTATCCAAAACAGCAAAAGCAACCTTTGAACGTTGCAAAACACTCGTCCCATTTTTCTTCAACTACACTTATGTCTAGATTTTGTTCAATTTAAATGTCCTGTTTCATTAATAGATCCAATGGAGTGTCTCTCCCTTTTTTTTTTGATGGGACATAGTAACTCAACTTCTGAAATGTCGAGTGATATGAAAGATATTGGTTGGCAAACCTAGTGTCATTCTTCCTGGCAATAACAGAATTTGGCAGGCTCTGGCTCCATCGCCTATAGCATCTCCTCCACTGAACCTCTTTTCACAACCGATGACGAGTAGACATTCGTCCTCGATTATGTAGCAAGCAGAAAAAATATTAAGATGGCGTGGGATCCATCAACCAATGGTTGCAACAATAAATATGTCTATGACTTGCCTACATAGCAGATAGAGCGAAACAAGAAGCTCTGGCCGCAGTCGTACGAACCAAGCCACCAAAGCTAAAATTCCTGACTTTCTTAGGGAAGCGAAGCAGGTGTGGAATATTGCACCGCGTCGATCAAAGA
>NW_025296323.1:0-985 GCF_018294505.1 Triticum aestivum | reverse complement strand
GGTACCTCCTTCGCCGATAGCAGATACACAACAATTTGTAGACTTTCGGTCGGCCATAGATAGCTCTTTGCCATAGGTACGAAAGCGATACCCGTTGATGTCGTATTTGTCAAATGAACGGACCTTATAGTCAAAACCATTAGCGACTTGTCTCAATTCGGCGTCCATAGACTCTGAATTAGCCTACAAGTTTAATATGAAAGGATTGTTGCATTACGCACAAATTAGCGAATGAAACCGGGATTGCCGCCTACAAATTAGCCTACAAGTCTAATAGAAATTACCGTTTGTTTGAACCAAGAGATGAAACCGGGATAGCCGCCTCCTTGCTTTGCGAGAAGCTCATACTCTTCGACAGAATCCTTTTGGATCACCGCTCCATACGAGAATAAGGCGACGTATCGACTGTATGAAATATCCAGGAATAAGAGCAGTTCACAGGAAATAGAAGTTGCGAAACTATGTACCGAGAACTTACTCGATGTACGGCCGCACTTCTATCAGGTTGTTGAAGATATACAACGAAATGGTCCGCCATTGTTTGTTATCCAAAGATACTGGATTTGAAACACTGGCTGGTGCGAGATTCCCTTTGAATAGGCTAAGGTTGGATCCACCCTTTTTAGGGTCGTCAGCATTGTACCGAGGCTTCGGATTATGCAAATGACGATTTTTGGCTTCGTAGTGTGCTGTCACGAAGTTTGCCGCCTCCTCAGTGATGAATGCCTCAGCCATCGATGCTTCAATTCTACGTTTATTTTTACATTTTTGTCGAAGCGTCTTCTGCATCCTCTCAGTTGGGTAGCACCAACGATTTTGCACGGGCCCCCCAATCTTGCCTCGGTCGGGAGATGCAAAATCAAATGTTGCATTGGATTAAAGAAGCCCGGTGGAAAGATCTTCTCTAACTTGCAGATCAACTCCGGCGCCAACTCTTCCATTTCTTCTAGCACGCCAGGCGATAGTTCTTTCGCACAAAGAACAC
>NW_025296322.1:0-985 GCF_018294505.1 Triticum aestivum | reverse complement strand
CACGATGTCTTCCATGTTTCTCAACTCAGGCGTTGCTTCTCGGATCCTATCCGTGAAGTGGACCACGAAACGCTTGATCTCCAAGATAATCTTACATATCGAGAGTACCCCATTCGTATCCTCGATCAAGCCGAACGTACCACGCGACGTCATAATATCAAGTTTCTCAAGGTTCAATGGTCGCACCATTCTGAGGATGAAGCAACTTGGGAAAGGGAGGATCGTCTTCGACTCGAGTATCCCGCCTTCTTCCCGGAGGAACCCAAATCTCGGGACGAGATTCTTTTGAGTGGGGGTGAGTTGTCACATCCTAGTTAGTCATGCATTAGAGTGTTGCATCATGTTTACTCTTTCATCAGAAACTTGAAATGGGGATCTGTGAAACCCTCAGAATCATTTTGAAAATGACCCAAATAAAAATTTCTCCAAAAGGGTCCAAGAAAATGCTCATGTTGCTCTCTGAAAATATTGGACAGAGATAAAAATCAAAACCAATATCTTTACTGGCTCATGGACATTTATTTTGGGCATTTGGAATTAATGCATAAATATTTGCATTGCAAATATATTAATTATATATATTAATATATGCCCAAATATTATGCCATTTATAAAAGAGCTCTGGAATAATATATATAGCTCCTGCAAAAATTGGCATAAGTTAAATAAATGATTTAATATATTATTTAAATCAAAACAAATGTCAGAAATTAGAAAACAGAAAAATATATAACAGGAGGAGCTTACCTGGGCTCCTCCACTGTGCGGCCCAGCCAGCTGGCTGGCCCAGCCAGCAGCCGGCCCAGCCCACCTCCCTCCTCTGTCGTCTTCGTCCCGACAGAGGGAGGGGAGTGTGGCCGGCGCGCGCGCGCGCCACCGCGCCACGCCACCTCTCTCCCTGCCTGCCTGCCCTCCCCTCCTCGCCTCGATGCCCCTGGACGACGCCACGCCTCCCCCCTGCTCTCTCTCACTCTCCCCCGGCTCT
>NW_025296321.1:0-985 GCF_018294505.1 Triticum aestivum | reverse complement strand
TAGATAGAATACTTGGGTCGCCTGTTGAGCCGTAATATAGACATCAGGAACATCTAAATGGGTGCTTTGGTTGATTTCAACTAGCCCTATATGTTCATGAGTTCTTCTAGTCTCCTTCGGCTGAAACCAATAACATTTGAAGACTACGACATTCGGTGGGTTTTCACCATAGAATAGAAGTTCATAAATTGCTTCAACTCTCCCATAATACTCGGTACCTCCTTCGCCGATAGCAGATACACAACAATTTGTAGACTTTCGGTCGGCCATAGATAGCTCTTTGCCATAGGTACGAAAGCGATACCAGTTGATGTCGTATTTGTCAAATGAACGGACCTTATAGTCAAAACCATTAGCGACTTGTCTCAATTCGGCGTCCATAGACTCTGAATTAGCCTACAAGTTTAATATGAAAGGATTGTTGCATTACGCACAAATTAGCGAATGAAACCGGGATAGCCGCCTACAAATTAGCCTACAAGTCAAATAGAAATTACCGTTTGTTTGAACCAAGAGATGAAACCGGGATAGCCGCCACCTTGCTTTGCGAGAAGCTCATACTCTTCGACAGAATCCTTTTGGATCACCGCTCCATACGAGAATAAGGCGACGTATCGACTGTATGAAATATCCAGGAATAAGAGCAGTTCAAAGGAAATAGAAGTTGCGAAACTATGTACCGAGAACTTACTCGATGTACGGCCGCACTTCTATCAGGTTGTTGAAGATATACAACGAAATGGTCCGCCATTGTTCGTTATCCAAAGATACTGGATTTGAAACACTGGCTGGTGCGAGATTCCCTTTGAATAGGCTGAGGTTGGATCCACCCTTTTTAGGGTCGTCAGCATTGTACCGAGGCTTCGGATTATGCAAATGACGATTTTTGGCTTCGTAGTGTGCTGTCACGAAGTTTGCCGCCTCCTCAGTGATGAATGCCTCAGCCATCGATGCTTCAATTCTACGTTTATTTTTACATTTTTGT
>NW_025296320.1:0-985 GCF_018294505.1 Triticum aestivum | reverse complement strand
CGTAACCGAGATAGTCGTGCACCGTCGTGAGCAGTGCGGCTCTCATAGGGAAATATTCTTTCTCTGCGGCGTCCCACGTATTGGCTGGCGTTTTCCACAGCGTGTCAAGCTCCTCTTTCAGCAGCCCCAGATACAGATTGATGTCGTTCCCTGGTTGTTTCGGCCCTTCAATTAGCATACTCATGTGAATGTACTTCCTCTTCATGCACAACCAGGGGGGAAGGTTGTACATCCACACAAACACAGGCCAGGTGCTATGTGTGCTTCTCTGGCTGCCAAACGGATTGACTCCATCGGTGCTCGCGCCCAGCACGATGTTCCTTGGATCGTTCCCAAATTCTGGGTATTCGAAGTTCAATGCTTGCCACTGGCTCGCATCCTTAGGGTGACTCAGCATCTTGTCTTTTTATCTATCTCCGGATCATTTGCGTCATCTTCTCGCTTCTTCTCCTCCCTATCCGCGTGCCAACGTAGGAGCTTTGCTACCTTAGGATCCGCGAAATACCGCTGCAGACGAGGAGTGATCGGAAAGTACCACACCACTTTTCGAGGAGCTTTCTTCCTCTTCTTGTATCGAGTGACACCGCACACCGTACATATTGTAGACTCCGCGTGCTCGTCCCGATAAATGATGCAATTGTTCATGCACACATGGTATTTCACGTGCGGTAAATCCAGAGGACACACGATTTTCTTCGCCTCCTCCAAACTGGTCGGGCACTTGTTCCCCTTGGGAAGACGTTCGTGCCAGAATGACATGTTCTCGTCGAAGCATGCGTCGGTCATTTTGTGTTTTACCTTCATCTCCAGGGCCATGAGCGTTACTTTCAGGCGGGTATCCTCGGGCCTGCATCCTTCATACAATGGAGTAACCGCGTCTAACTCAAGTTGATCCATCTTGGCTTTCTCTCGGGCGGCAGCTCTTGCGTTATCCGTCTGCTTGAGAAGCAGCTCTTGAATATGAGGGTCCTGCACCCAGCCCATC
>NW_025296319.1:0-985 GCF_018294505.1 Triticum aestivum | reverse complement strand
GGCCCAACTCCGTCCTTGGAGTTCTTTGCCGGCAAAACTTCCCGGGGTTTGTCACGTTGCCTGGTGAGGGTCGGCTTCCAGAGCTTGGGTTGAGCTGGGAGCACTACGTGGCTGCCCCGGCCCCGCCGGATGTCATTATCGACGGTGTCGTGTGCGACACGAGGGCAGACATGGTGATCAGGACGTTCTGGGTAATTTCTCCTTTACACATTTCAAAATCTTCAACTAGCTAGTTATTAATTGTACTAATCAATATTGTCTCATTTGATTGCAGACATTCTACAGGTGTGAGGAGGGATACGAGGAGGACGCGGCAAATGTTATCCAGAACGTCTGCAAGCGCCTACTCCAGAACTTACGGCACGAGGCTCGGGTGCAGGCTGTTCGAGACTACTACGCCTTGCGTGGTATCAAGAAGACCAAGCCGGCGTGCCGCGATAAGTTCCTTAGTAAGGAGCAGTACATGAAGGTAATTCTTAAGGCCTTCTACTTAAGTTCCTTCATTTAGTAATTCTTAGCCGTAGCGCTCAAGTTTCTATTTGGTAACTTAGGCGCCTCCGAGATGGTGTGCGGATCGGATGGATTGTTGGGAGGTGTTGGTCGATGAGTGGTGCTCAAAAGAATGGCTAGCCCTCCACAACGAGGCCAAGGACAAATGTGCCCAAATGGAAGGTGTGCCACACCATCAAGGCAGCTCCAACTTATATCAGTTCGGGCGCAACTGGGTATGTGGTTTGCTTCATGATTCATGCAATTCATTCATCATGCTAGCTTGAGCCCTTTAATTACTAATTTTCATTGTTTCTCTCTTTCAGGCACGCTACAATAAGGCGGATAAGGTGCCAGAGGTGTACGACCTGTATGCCATGGCCCACACTGGCTCTTTCAAGAAAGTCAAGGCTTTCTCTCAGTCTGACCTCGATGATGCAAACAACTTCACCAACATCTCCTCCCACAACAAGCTCGTGAGATATAGAGATGAGGG
>NW_025296318.1:0-985 GCF_018294505.1 Triticum aestivum | reverse complement strand
GACGTCATCAATTTTCAACACTTTCTGACATCATTTGCTATTTTTCAGTCATTGACCGATTTGTTTAGAGAGCTAAATGACCGTGAAATTGAAAATCACTACAAAATGAACTCCGAAAATGTCGAAACTTGGCATGGTATCATCATTTCACCCACATAGCATGTGCAAAAGAGTAGAGAGGGTTACGGCAAAAACTAGACGCACTTCGTGTACAAACTGGACAATCTCTTCGGAGTATCAGGGTTTCAGACGAGAACTCATCTGTTACACTGGCACTTCATTTTTTTAAACTTATTACAACTCCAGACTTGTTTTGCGTTCCGTACGCACCATGCAAAGCGACGTCATCAATTTTCAACACTTTCTGAGATCATTTGCTATTTTTCAGTCAGTTACCGATTTGTTTAGAGAGCTAAATGACCGTGAAATAGAAAATCACTACAAAATGAACTCTGAAAATGTCTAAACTTGGCATCGTATCATCATTTCACCCACATAGCATGTGCAAAAGAGTAGAGAGGCTTAAGGCAAAAACTGGACGCACTTCGTGTACAAACTGGACAATCTCTTTCGAAGTATCAAGGTTTCTGACGAGAACTCATCTGTTACACTGACACTTCATTTTTTTAAACTTATTACATATCCAGACTTTTTTGCGTTCCGTACGCACCATTCAAAGCAATGTCATCAATTTTCAACACTTTCTGACATCATTCGCTATTTTTTAGTCATTTACCGATTTGTTTTCAAAGCTAAATGACCGTGAAACTGAAAATCACTACAAAATGAACTCTGAAAATGTCGAAACTTGGCATGGTATCATCATTTCACCCACATAGCATGTGCAAAAGAGTAGAGAGGGTTACGGCAAAAACTGGACGCACTTCGTGTACAAACTGGACAATCTCTTCGGAGTATCAGGGTTTCAGACGAGAACTCATCTTTTACACTGGCACTTCATTTTTTTAAACTAATTACAACTCCA
>NW_025296317.1:0-985 GCF_018294505.1 Triticum aestivum | reverse complement strand
GATGTGCATTACCGAGTGGGCCCAGAGATACCTCTCCGACAATCGGAGTGACAAATCCTAATCTCGAAATACGCCAACCCAACAAGTACCTTTGGAGACACCTGTAGAGCACCTTTATAATCACCCAGTTACGTTGTGACGTTTGGTAGCACACAAAGTGTTCCTCCGGTAAACGGTAGTTGCATAATCTCATAGTCATAGGAACATGTATAAGTCATGAAGAAAGCAATAGCAACATACTAAACGATCGGGTGCTAAGCTAACGTAATGGGTCATGTCAATCACGTCACTCTCCTAATGAGGTGATCCCGTTAATCAAATGACAACTCATGTCTATGGCTAGGAAACATAACCATCTTTGATTAACGAGCTAGTCAAGCAGAGGCATACTAGTGACACTCTGTTTGTCTATGTATTCACACATGTATTATGTTTCCGGTTAATATAATTCTAGCATGAATAATAAACATTTATCATGATATAAGGAAATATATAATTCTTTATTATTGCCTCTAGGGCATATTTCCTTCATGCTTGACTTGAGTAAATTGTTATAGAGGTTATGTTTGCAGCTTGGAGCACTCTCACTCTTCCTACGCTGCCAGTTGCTGCAAACATGCTGTACTTTAGATGCAACCGTGCAAGAGAACGGTCTGTATAATTCAACAAAAAAATTCCTAGGAAGTTCAATGTATTTTTAGCTGCTCCCTGGACACTCAGTGCAAATGTGAATGATATAATTTGTTACTGTTCTGTTATACTTGTTTAGCTACCCTTGAAAATGAGTGTGTATCTTTCTCAGGTGTCTGTCTCGTGTGTTTCACATTCTTTTTGCACCACGCTGCTCATTATTTATTTTATGCATGATCAAAGAGCAAACGTGAACTTGTCATCCGTGCTAAACCATAGGTAGCACCGTTTCTTCTATAAATTCATGAAATCATATACATAATCTGATAAGCCTCCCGAGTATAGGATATGTGTA
>NW_025296316.1:0-985 GCF_018294505.1 Triticum aestivum | reverse complement strand
GTGCCGGCGGCGGCGCCGTTCGTGAGGGGGGCCACGCACCGGAGACGCGTGCCGCCTCTTCGGACATGCCACAACACCACCCCGCATGTATGAGGGCCTGGTACAACGCTCCGGTGGCATTGCTACACCCCCAGGGCCCCCGTCCCGCCTAACCCTGTAGCGTTTGACCACGGGATCTAGCCCTTTGACTTTGCACGGATGGGCTTTGACCAGTGGACCTCTCCACCCGGTTGTGTCAGGTCGGCCCAGAGGGACACCGGGGAGCAACATCCGGGCCAGGCCCACAGCTACATCCACTCCGTGTAGACCCGACGCATCCGTTTCCCCCCTCCGGGTGCCGGCGGCGGCGCCGTCCGTGAGGGGGGGCACGCACCGGAGACGCGTGCTGGGCGTTTGCAACCGCCTCAACACTTCCAGACTTGTGAGAGGCCGCCTACGCAAGATTTTACGGTATGCTACCCCACGAAGGCCGCCGGCCACAGTCGTAGACGTGCGAAGAGCAATCCGCGTAGAGGGAAGTGTTCAGATACTTCTCCATCACAAAAAATTATGAAAAATTACCATCAGCACATGTGCCCACGTTGTGTAAAAAACTCATGATTTCATCGCGCTCCAAGTATTTAATAATATTCACGCTGCATCGTTACCGCAGAACGTCTACCACCGTTTCATTGCCGTCCGTGAGGGGGGCCACAACCCGGAGACGCGTGCCGCCTCTTCGGACATGCCACAACACCACCCCGCATGTATGAGGGCCCGGTACGACGCTCCGGTGGCATTGCTACCCCCCCAGGGCCCCCGTCCCGCCTAACCCTGTAGCGTTTGACCACGGGATCTAGCCCTTTGACTTTGCACGGACGGGCTTTGACCAGTGGACCTCTCCACCCGGTTGTGTTAGGTCGGCCCATAGGAACACTTTGGAGCAACATCCGGGCCAGGCCCACAGCTACATCCACTCCGTGTAGACTCGACGCGTCCGTTTCCC
>NW_025296315.1:0-985 GCF_018294505.1 Triticum aestivum | reverse complement strand
CGCGCCACCGAACCTCCCCGTCGCTCACAGCTTCCCCCGCGGTGACTTTCAGGCCGTCCTGCTCGGCCTCCGCCCCCTGGTCACCGCACCTCGCGGCCAGCCACCTCCGCCGCTCCTCGCCGACTCGCCCCGCGGTGGTCCGGCCGCACCCTCCACGGCCCCGGAGTCCTCCGATGACGACCGCCCGCTTCACCACGGCACCGCCCCGTCGTGGCCTTGTCGGCGCCGCACCGGCGTCCATCCGCACACTGGGCGTCGCCCGGTTAGCCCTGACGGGCAGCCTTGTCCGCGCCCACTAGCGCCCGAACCCACTAAGGCCCCTGGGGCCTATGACAGATGGGCCCCATGCCAATAACGTTTTAATAAAAAAAAGGAAAATAAAATATAAAAAAATTAATTAATTAATTAATTAATTAATTAGTGGATTAATTAAGTTAATTAATCATGTTTAATTAACTTGCTAGTTTAATTAAACAATAATTATTTTAGCTAATCCCTAATTAAACTAATCAGAGTATGACAGGTGGGTCCCACTGGACCCACACGTCAGATTGACCCAGTCAACACCTCTGTTGACTGCTGACGTCATGCTGATGTCATGCTGACATCAGCATGCACTATTCTGGATAATGTTGGATTTAAATAATTAATTAAATTCCAGAAATTAATAAAATCTTTAGAAAATCATATCTTTTAATCCGTAACTCGGATGAAAATACTTTCTACATGAAAGTTACTCAGAACGACGAGACGAACCCGGATACGCAGCCCGTTCGTCCACCACCCATCCCTAACCTATCGAACTCGCAACTTTCCCCCTCCGGCTCCTCTGCCCAAAAACACGAAACACCGGGGATATTTTCCCAGATGTTTCCTCCTTCACCGGTATCGCCTATCCCTACGTTAGGTCACCCCTAGCACAACGTATTGCCGCGTCTTGCTTTGTGTTACATTTGATTGCTCTATTATTTATTGTGTTCCCCCT
>NW_025296314.1:0-985 GCF_018294505.1 Triticum aestivum | reverse complement strand
ACGGATATTCTTGGTCTCAAGCACACTACACAGTTCTACAGAACTCTACCTTGGTGACCCCGTATGTCGATGAACACAAGAACAGTCTGCGCTCCAAACACCCGGAGCAGTGTGACGACTGGATTACATGTGAACACATCAGGACTTTCAGCAGTTGGTTGGAAACACGTCTCAGAGGTGACACCACTGTTTGTGATGAGTTGTACTCGTTGTCCAGGGGACCATCTTCGACTGTATTGACTTACAAAGGATACGAGATAAATGGGAATACATTTTACACGATCGCCCAAGATCAAAAGAGCACCAACCAAAACAGCGGTGTCCGCTTTGATGCAGCAACCGAGAGGGGAAAGGACACATATTATGGTTACATAATGGACATATGGGAACTTGACTACGGACATGATTTTAAGGTCCCTTTGTTTAAGTGCAAATGGGTCAATCTGTCAGGAGGCGGGGTACAGGTAGACCCACAGTATGAAATGACAATAGTGGATCTGAACAATCTTGGGTACACTGACGAACCGTTCGTCCTAGCCAATGATGTGGCACAGGTTATCTATGTGAAGGACATGTCTACCAGACCGAGGAAAAGAAAAGATAAGGAAGCGAATACATCATACGATGAGCCAAAGCGCCACATAGTTCTTTCAGGAAAAAGGGACATTGTGGGAGTGGAGGGCAAGACAGACATGTCTGAAGATTATGAAAAGTTTCATGAAATTCCTCCCTTCAAAGTCAAGGCTGACCCAAGCATCCTGATAAACGATGAAGATTATCCATGGTTATGGCGCAATAAGCAAATGACACAAGCGAAGAAAAAGTGAAGACTTTCTCCCGCAACTATTATGATGATACCATGCCAACTTTGTAATAGACGAGTATGATACCATTGTCCGTTTTGTACAAGAAGTGCATCTAGTTTTTGCCGTAACCCTCTCAACTTTCTTGCACATGCTATGTGGATGAAATGATGATACCATGC
>NW_025296313.1:0-985 GCF_018294505.1 Triticum aestivum | reverse complement strand
TCAAAAGCAGAGCTCCGGCTTTTGTACACCGACAGGTGCCCTCGGGCCTGGGCCGTACATAAGTGCAGCACGTTGTTGGGCCAGGCCCAGAACGGTGCGCAAGCAGTTGGAGCGGATTTTTATGGCGGTAACTGTTCCGTCCGCTGCGTTTCCCCATGACCCACGTTGAACGCGCGACGTGGGGGTCATGCGCGTGTATGACGGAAGCATGCTGGCGTCATCCCATGGTGGACAGTAAAGAGGCGGCTAGCGTGTCTCTTTGAGACCGCAGGGCCGCTACTCATTTACTGCTCTCGCTTGGGAACCATCGCTCTACGCGTCCCACTGCGCCTATCCCTTGTGCCACGTTCGCTTCATGCATGACGCAGGGCAAATGACATGAGCACGGGATGTGGGAAGTCATGCGCGTGCGTTGGTCGATTCCCACGCGCCTTCAATGGAGCGGGGAGGGCGGTCGACGGCCCCGCTTGCTGTCACCCCAACGGGCCGGATTGGCCAGGAGGGGGCGGCCGAGCCTCGCCCCCGCCCCTTTATAAAGAGGGGAGCGAGAGGAACGGTGCCTCTCAACCCTTCTCCATCTGCCTCTCCCCAGTCCTGCTTCCTCCTTTCTTCTGCCATGGCAAGGGGCGTGGCGACGCTTCATCGGTGGCGGCGAGGGCTCGGCTCGACAACGCATCGCTCCTCTCCCAGAGCTCGTGGTGGCGGAGCTGCCTGTTAGAGGGACAGGGAGGGGGCGAGGTCGAGGCCACTGTGGCGCTCGAGGGAGAGGAGGATGGGGCGGCAGATCGGCTTCGCCTCGGCCAGAGGTCCCTCCTCCGATGGAGGGCCACGTCGGGGACAACCCTTGCGAGTTCTTCATCAGGTTGCGCCAGCCGCCGCGCCATCGTCTTCGTCTTCTCACTCCATTCACACATGAGATGGAGCTGGAACCGCCGTAGGCGTTGCGGCTGCACATGAGGGGTTGTGGGAACAGCGGCACGTGGGC
>NW_025296312.1:0-985 GCF_018294505.1 Triticum aestivum | reverse complement strand
CCATTACATTGTCTTCCTTGTCCAACATCAAATCTTTAGCATGTCATACATAATGAGTGCTCACAATTATATAAGATGTCTAGGATAGTATATTTATATGTGAAATCTCTCTTCCTTCAATATTCTTTCATGAATTATTCAAATGACCAATACAATGCTTGCTAACCTTCAATAAATTTACAACCTATACTTCTTAGATGTGAAGTCATTACTCCCCATGGGATAAGCAAATGAAACATATAAAATTTCAGATTATGACAATCAACTCATTCAACAATTTACTCATAGGATATAAGTGAAGCACGCGAGCAAATGACAAACTACTCCAAAAAGATATAAGTGAAGACCAATGAGTAGCTAAATAATTACGCAACTATGTGAAGACTCTCTCTCATTTAAGAATTTCAGATCTTGGTATCTTATTCAAACAGCAAGCAAATCAAAATAAAATGACATTTCAAGGATAGCACAACTCATGTGAAGAAGCAAAAACTTAGGCTCAACCGATACTAACCGATAGTTGTTGAAGAAGAAAGGTGGGATGCCTACCGGGGCATCCCCAAGCTTAGATGCTTGAGACTTATTGAAATATTATCTTGGGGTGCCATGGGCATCCCCAAGATTGAGCTTTTGTGTCTCCTTAATTCCTCTCATATCATGGTTTCTCTTTTTATCAAAAGCTTCATCCACAATAAACTCAACAAGAACTCGTGAGATAGGTTAGTATAAACCAATGCAAAACCTTATCATTTTCTATGGTAACAAATCACTAAAATTATTATTCAA
This sequence comes from Triticum aestivum, assembly GCF_018294505.1. Classification (NCBI taxonomy): domain Eukaryota; kingdom Viridiplantae; phylum Streptophyta; class Magnoliopsida; order Poales; family Poaceae; genus Triticum; species Triticum aestivum. The sequence continues at coordinate 199 of NW_025296312.1, read as the reverse complement.
CATTTCATACTAAATGCCTCTGCATATTTAACACTCCTATCCTCAAATAGAATCATTAAACAAGCAAACATATGCAAACAATGCAACCATAACAGCAATATGCCAAAACAGTACATTCTGTAAAGAATGCAAGAGTATCAATAATTTCCTAACTCCAAAAATTATGAGAAAAATACTAAGCTGTAGAAGATTTATAATA
>NW_025296311.1:0-985 GCF_018294505.1 Triticum aestivum | reverse complement strand
TGGATGTAGTACGTGCCTTCTTGTTAATTCCATCCGGAAGATGTTGCTCTCAAATTTATATTAAAAGTTAGTTCTGGAAAATTGTAATTGTATTTCAGAATGATCTTCATAAATGTAGTTGATCATAAAATTGCATACAGAGTATTCTAAGGGTTCTAAAAAGTATATGTGTTGAATCCAATAACACTAAGTATCTTTAGATTTTTGTCCATGCCGATTGGTGTATGCCTAATTGTTGCATTTTACAATGAGGTAGTGCCACTTGCAAGTATCAGATGTGCCTTGTGTTTAGATAAGCTTTTTCCAAGATGTAAAATACTACAAAGGTCTTAGTGCTACTTCATTATTATTTTATTTATATTCATTATAAATACATCTCATGCCTTGTAAGCTTAGCTTATTTACCATCAGATGAGTGCTTCCAATTGTTTCACTGTAACTATATTGGAGAAAAACACAATCCAGTAATGTATTTTGTTCCAATAGATCTCAGGTGTTGAATGAAGATCAAAAGAGGTAAGATAAATTGAAGGAAAAAGAAGAGACCTGGACCTATATGCTCTTGCCATGCGCTACTACTTTTCAGATCTATATTCTTTTGTTAATCTTTAGGTTAATCATACTTCACTAAAAAGGACAAATCTATATTCTTCCAAATTAGGTTAATCTTTACTAACTGTTTTCCGGTTCTATTTTTCAGATCATAAATGACTTCTTTGGTTGGAAGGAAGAAACTCCATTGTTGCTTAGGAGTTGGCGGTGAGTAATTTAAAAGGGCATGCATCGGCTTTCATGTAACTGGTAGTCAGTGCTCTAAGTCAAATTTTATTAGAATGGATATCCCTACAAAATTTCCGTGTAAATGTACAACACTAGACATGGTATTTTCATATTGACTACCCCATACGAGATATACTAGGGGAGTTGGTGATTGCATGTCCCTTTGTCGGTACGTCGTCGTTCCTACTCATTATTTCTGTCGGTA
>NW_025296310.1:0-985 GCF_018294505.1 Triticum aestivum | reverse complement strand
TTTTTTTTCTTTCCTTTTTTCTCTCTTTTTTTTCTTTATCTTCTTTTTCTCCCTCTTTCCAAGACAAACTAGATAAGATGCAGATTCGATCAGTCGAAGATGTGAATGACCTCAACTATGATTATGACAATGAACAGTGCGTAACACGTGGTGGAAATTAATAGATGGGATGGTGGACAGCGGAAGGGATAATGATGCAGCGGCGGCGTGACTAATGTGAACAGAACTCGAAACTCTAAAGGAACTAGACGCTAAGACCAGCAACTGACACGACGATGCAACCGATAATTCAACTATGCAAGCAATGAATAGAAAATTGCAAAGGCTCAGACTGGCTTGGATAAAGGATGAACAGATCTAACTTTTTTTTGTGTGGCTTTTTCTTGGACAATAGGTAAGAAAATAAATCTAATCTAGGAAAACTGTAAAATCTCACCGAGCAACCTGAAAACTGATACCACTTGATAGAGGCGGGGGTGTCCCGATCTTTCGATGAGATGATAACTATCGATTTGGTGGAGACGACTTTGACGATCCGACTACAAACGTGCACGATGTTGCGCCTTAGCAATCGCTAAACCAATCTCCTGAGGTTACTGACGATGCCGAAAGCACGGTCAGCCTGACCACGAAGGTCTATTCCTGCAAGCAATCGAAGAACGAGCAAGAATATGATAAAGCAATCTGAATATTGCAAATATATATGAGGTATTGATAATGGTGGGGATCCGGAAGCGGTCTTGGTCTGGTCGTTGGACACAAACGAAGTACACGAAGTTGCAATGGCTAACTTTTAACTAAACAAATCCCCAAGGAAAAGCTACTAGATGGATCTACTTATATAGGAGCAAGGGGTGGCGGCCAAGGAGGTGGGAGGACGTCCCAAGGCAGCCTAAAACTAAATCTAGGTCGTACAAGGCCAATGGGCCCAAGTGGAGGTGATGTAACACCTTTGGACTTGTAGTTTGACTCGGATTCTGCTGCA
>NW_025296309.1:0-985 GCF_018294505.1 Triticum aestivum | reverse complement strand
CTGCCTTGGGACGTCCTCCCACCTCCTTGGCCGCCACCCCTTGCTCCTATATAAGTAGATCCATCTAGTAGCTTTTCCTTGGGATTTGTTTAGTTAAAAGTTAGCCATTGCAACTTCGTGTACTTCGTTTGTGTCCAACGACCAGACCAAGACCGCTTCCGGATCCCCACCATTATCAATACTTCATATATATTTGCAATATTCAGATTGCTTTATCATATTCTTGCTCGTTCTTCGATTGCTTGCAGGAATAGACCTTCGTGGTCAGGCTGACCGTGCTTCCAGCATCGTCAGTAACCTCAGGAGATTGGTTTAGCGATTGCTAAGGCGCAACGTCGTGCACGTTTGTAGTCGGATCGTCAAAGTCGTCTCCACCAAATCGATAGTTATCATCTCATCGAAAGATCGGGACCCTCGCCTCTATCAAGTGGTATCAGTTTTCAGGTTGCTCGGTGAGAATTTCCAGTTTTTCTTACATTAGATTTATTTTCTTACCTATTCTCCAAGAAAAAGCCACAAAAAAAAGTTAGATCTGTTCATCCTTTATCCAAGCCAGTCTGAGCCTTTGCAATTTTCTATTCATTGCTTGCATAGTTGAATTATCGGTTGCATCGTCGTGTCAGTTGCTGGTCTTAGTGTCTAGTTCCTTTAGAGTTTCGAGTTCTGTTCACATTAGTCACGTCGCCGCTGCATCATTATCCGTTCCGCTGTCCACCATCCCATCTATTAATTTCCACCACGTGCTATGCACTGTTCATTATCATAATCATAGTTGAGGTCATTCATATCTTCGCCTGATCCAATCTGCATCTTATCTAGTTTGTCTTGGAAAGAGGGAGAAAAAAAAGATAGAGAAAAAAAAGAGAAAAAAAGGAAAGAAAAAGAGAGAGAAGAAAAAAAAGCGTGAGAAAAAAAAAAGAGAAGAAAAAAATTGGATCTATCTAGAATCATTCTCGTACCTGAATTCGGATTGGAATCTGTTTTG
>NW_025296308.1:0-985 GCF_018294505.1 Triticum aestivum | reverse complement strand
CAAAACCATACTTCCTATAATCAATCTTTACCTTTGGACCATTCCGGAACTCCTCGTGACGTCCGAGATCTCATCCGGGACTCCGAACAACATTCGGTAACCGCGTACATACTTTCCCTATAACCCTAGCGTCATCGAACCTTAAGTGTGTAGACCCTACGGGTTCGGAAGTCATGCAGACATGGCCGAGACAACTCTTCGGTCAATAACCAACAGCGAGATCTGGATACCCATGTTGGCTCCCACATGCTCCACGATGATCTCATCGGATGAACCACGATGTCAAGGACTTAATCAATCCCGCATACAATTCCCTTTGTCTAGCGGTACGATACTTGCCCGAGATTCGATTGTCGGTATCCCGATACCTTGTTCAATCTCGTTACCGGCAAGTCTCTTTACTCGTTCCGTAACACATCATCCCGCGATCAACTCCTTGATCACATTGTGCACATTATGATGATGTCCTACCGAGTGGGCCCAGAGATACCTCTCCGTTTACACGGAGTGACAAATCCTAGTCTCGATTCATGCCAACCCAACAGACACTTTCGGAGATACCTGTAGTGTACCTTTATAGCCACCCAGTTACTTGTGACATTTGGCACACCCAAAGCACTCCTACGGTATCCGGGAGTTGCACAATCTCATGGTCTAAGGAAATGATACTTGACATTAGAAAAGCTTTAGCATACGAACTACATGATCTTGTGCTAGGCTTAGGATTGGGTCTTGTCCATCACATCATTCTCCTAATGATGTGATCCCGTTATCAACGACATCCAATGTCCATGGTCAGGAAACCGTAACCATCTATTGATCAACGAGCTAGTCAACTAGAGGCTTACTAGGGACATGGTGTTGTCTATGTATCCACACATGTATCTGAGTTTCCTATCAATACAATTCTAGCATGGATAATAAACGATTAGCATGAACAAGGAAATATAATAATAACCAATTTATTATTGCCTCTAGGGCATAT
>NW_025296307.1:0-985 GCF_018294505.1 Triticum aestivum | reverse complement strand
TCCCGTGTCCACAAATTGGTCAATTTTTTAAAAAATGTTCATGTTTCAATTTCTTTTCCGGAGTTTCAACTTTTTTTGTGTTCCCAATTTTGGTCGCAAGTTTCAAAAAATGTTTGCCTTTCCATTTTTTGTTTTGGAATTAAAAAATGTTCCTATTTGAAAAAGTGTTCCGCTTCGTTTGGATGTTGATATTCAGGGCCATGGAATTGAATTGGCTCCAATATCAAATCTCTCAGACTTCGATATTGACATTGAACTTGAATTTTGTTGTTTGGATGTGCATGATATTGACATTTGGAATTTGCATGAGAGGCTAAATTCCGAAGCTTGTTTGGATGGTCATTCTCTACATTGGAATTGCACTTTGATGTAATTTTTTTATAAAGAAAATGGTGTCAGTACACTGGTACCTATACATTTTGTCATTGGTTTTCAGTACCAACTATATATATGTAAGGAGCAGTAGCAAGTATTGTTCTGAGACAACACTCTGGACAGTAGCAACTACCATGTGAACTAGCGTTCTGAATCTGAAATGCATGAGCTTTCATAGTTCAGACAAACACCGGCTGAATAAATGAGCTCGTACATACATCAGCTCGTACATACACGACGCTACAAATATCAAAATCAGATCTGTGTTGTTCAAGCACTCCACAGCGGAATCTGAAGAATCATTCAGATCAATTTCGGCAGTGGTTTCCGACATGTACATTAGCGCGAATGCCAAATTAAATAAACACTTCAGCATCAGCTACTAATGCATTGTCTTCCACATCATGGCATGTCGAGTACCAAAACGGAAGGACCGACTATGAGCTGCAAAAGGTTAAGAAAAAACTCAGAATACTAGCACATGTGGGCGGGGATTAGGGATTCTGTGTAGGGTTAGGGAGGGAGCTAGGGGACGGTGGTAACGGGGCTACAGGAAGAAGCAGCCATGGGAGGAAGCGGCGGTCGTGCCATCTGCCATGGGAGGCGGGTG
>NW_025296306.1:0-985 GCF_018294505.1 Triticum aestivum | reverse complement strand
CCCAAAGTGCTAGTTTACCTATCACTATATCAATTAGTGATGTGATCATTGATTCGTGTTTTGTATGCAGACCTCAATGACACTCTACCTGAGCCGGTGGCCCTCGGCATCGACCTCGGTGTCATGAAGAACATCCAAGGTACATACATGAAACATCTGTGCTGGCTTCACCGAATAGTTTTACTAGTATCCGTTTGAGTTTCCAGCGAGAGATGCATATTTGGGTTCTGTATGCCTGTTGCTGATGTGTTCTTGCTGCTGTTTGATTGTGTATGGCTCAGATTATATGGTCGAGAAGCTCAGCGTCGACAAGAGCATCATCCTAGAGCTCTGCATCATCCTCTACAAGCAAGTACCGAACCACCATGGCCATGCCACTGGTGTGTATGATTTGATTCCGTAATAAAGACATGTTCTTTTGTTTGTATCTAGTCTTGACCATGTGTCTGTTGTGGTCCTTGATGCAGGCCATTGTGCACCAATTTGACGACAATGATTTCCACAGGTACTACCTCCTGGCTTTGCTCCAAACTTGATGTTACCTGTTTCTTGTTTTTGTCAGTAATTCTGTTTTTTATGGGAATGCCAGATTCTTAATTGTTTTCTTTGCTTTGCAGCTTTGTTCATGGATGGCTGGCTTATGAAAAGCTCACGCCGACGCCTCCGGTGTGGCTTCCCCTACGCCTCCAGCATAGGTAGGCCACTCAGTTCCTCTACTAAGCTTTCTCTTATGCTCTGTGTTTTCACGGCCATCGACCTGTGGGGACAGATTGACATGGGTTGAGTTTGCTACACACACACACATGAACTACCCATATAAGCTTCACATTGCACACTGATTAGTGCGACCAAGCATGTGTCTTCGTTTATGAAAATTTGAAATCTTCATAACACTTGCTCACCATTAGGTAAATGACTTGATGTTGTTTAAGTATAGGGTATCTTTTCAGCTAGTGTTGCATTTTTCTAGAAATGGTCTCTTGCA
>NW_025296305.1:0-985 GCF_018294505.1 Triticum aestivum | reverse complement strand
GAAACACCCATGCCCCCGGACCAGGTGGCCTGCCTACCAGTTACAACTAGTATCTTCCACCATGGCCTCTCTGTACGGTGTGTGCTAGAAAGAGGTTGACAACTTACTGAACCGTACTCTACTTGCTGTAGAGACGAGTGGTAGTACGAAACAAGTATGGGGGTTACTGGAACAAGACTCGATCTACGGTCGACTCAGGAGGTTCAAGTATTCCCTGCATGATTAGTATAACAAATATATTTCATCAAACAGAGTCACCACTCATATCACCTTACCATGCCATACCAGACAGAACCGTCCCGACGGAGACCGGCGACAAACTCATACCTACCCAAGGCAGAGATTTTCCCGGTTTCTTGCCGGTATGCGTGTAAAGCTCATGAGGGTGATTATCATCACAAGTGTGTCTATTACCAACAGCATGGAAATCAATAACATGCACCCATGCATATGATCATATCACATGAAATAACAAGTCCTTCGAAATGCGGTGGTGTAATAAATGCATCAACGATCACTCCAAAATTATTATGCCGGGGTTCAGAATGCTTGCCTTCAATGTGTGGAAAGGCAGGGTGCTCTCCAAACTTTTGAAAGTTTCTTCTCTCTCCCAAAAATCCTATTTGAAAATATATTTGAATTAACACACATTTCAAAAACAGAACCAAAAAGTGGTTTGAAAAATTTTCAAATAAATCTTAAAATAAACTAGACCAAATTTTAAGAAGGTAGCGAAAAGAATCAACTCATTTGGACTTATATTCAAAAAGTTAGAGCCAGTCAAAAATTTGGTCAAAATCTGTTTTTAAATAAAACATAAAAAGAAAACGTTTCGGAGGGGAATACGCTTTCGGAGCGGGGAAAGCGTACTAGGGATAATACGCCTTCACTTAATCTCACGTGGACAGCGCGGGGTGTCGCTGACAGTGGGCCCGCCTGGCCCACTGGTCATGTTTGACCGGTCGCCGCGCGTCGTCTCCCTCCT
>NW_025296304.1:0-985 GCF_018294505.1 Triticum aestivum | reverse complement strand
GGCCAGAATCGTCAAAAACCGCGAGTGTTGATGTCTGACACGTAAACGCACCCTGGGGTTCGTTAATCGCGGAAATCACTCTGGGACCCCAAAAAAGTGAGTAATAGTCCACAAAATGGGCCAGAATCAGCCAAAATTGTGAGTGTTGATGACCGACATGTAAGCGCACCTTGGGGTTCATAAACTATGGAAATCGCTTTGGAATCCCTAAACGGTGAGTAATAGTCCACGAAACGGGTCAAAATTGGCCAAAGCTGTGAGTGTTGATGACGGGCACGTAAACGCACCCCAGGGATCGTCAATCATGGAAATCGCTCTGGAACCCCAAAACGGTGAGTAACGGTGCACAAAACATACCAGAATCGGCCTAAAATTGTGAGTTTTGATGACCGACACGTAAACGCACCCCGGTGTTCGTCAATCGTGGAAATCACTTCGGGATCCCAAAACTGAGTAATAGTCCAAGAAACGATTAAGAATCATCCCAATCTGCGAGTCTTGACGACCAACACGTAAGCACATCTTGGGGTTCGACAACCATGGAAATCGCTTTGGGAGTCCAAAATGGTAAGTAATAGTCCGTGAAAGAGCCCTGAATCGGTAAAACCTAGGGTTATTGATCAACGATACATAAACGCACCCCGGGGTTCGTCAATCATGGAAATCGCTCAGGGAGCCGAAATCAGTGAGTAGTAGTCCATGAAACGGGCCAAACTCGGCCAAAACTGCAAATGTTGATGACAGACACATAAACACACCGTTGTTCGCCGATCATGGAAATCACTACGTGACCCCAAAACTGAGTAATAGTCCAAGAGACGGGCCAGAATCGGCCAAAACCGCGATTGTTGATGACCGACACGTAAGCGCGCCTTGGGGTTCGACAACCATGGAAATCGCTTTGGGACCCCAAAAAGGTGAGTAATAGTCCATGAAACGGGCCAGAATCGACAAAAACCACGAGTGTTGATGACCGACAAGTAAA
>NW_025296303.1:0-985 GCF_018294505.1 Triticum aestivum | reverse complement strand
TCTACCACCCAAGGATCGACCACGTCTATGTGTTGTAGCGCGACTAGGTTTGCTCTTTCAAAGTCGGCGAGTCGACCCTCGAAGTCGACATGCATTTCGCGGCGACCCTCACGGTGACCCCATCCAGCGAGCCTGCCGAGGTGCCTGTTGACGGGCAGACCAACGGGGTTCTCGATGCCTAGATAATTCGTGCAGTAGGAGATGCACTCTTCGGTCAGAAAGCCCCTGGCTATGCTTCCTTCTGGACGTGACATGTTGCGAACGTATCCTTTGATGACACCATTCATCCTTTCGAACGACATCATGCTGTGCAGGAACGTCGGCCCGAGTTGGATGATATCCTCCACTATATGGACCAGCAGATGCACCATAACGTCGAAGAATGCGGGCGGGAAGTACATCTCAAGCTCGCATAGTATCACCACGATCTCTTCCTGTAGCCTTCTGAGTTGCCTCACGCCAATCGACTTCCGAGAGATGACGTCGAAGATGTTGCATAGGCCAAATAGCATTTCACGGACGTGCGCATCCATGATCCCACGGATTGCAACTGGAAGTATCTGCGTCATCAGCACGTGACAGTCGTGAGACTTCATCCCGCTGAACTTCTGCTTCGCTAGGTCTAGGTATCTGCTTATCTTCCCCGCGTAACCGTAAGGAAGTTTTACTCCTAGGAGGCAGGTGAAAAACTGCTCGATCTCCTCCTGACTTAGAGTGAAGCACGCGGGAGGGTAGTCATTTCCGGTCTTCTTGGCCTTTTTGCCTTTGCGACGACTTTCTGTGTCCTGCTTCGCCTCATCATCATCATCATCATCATCATCATCATCATCATCATCATCATCATATATAGCGTGAAGCTCCTGCCTGATGCCCATTGATTTCAAGTCTGCCCTTGCTTTCGGCCCATCTTTGGTCCTCTCTGGCATGTTGAGCAGGGTACCAAGCAGACTCTCGCACACGTTCTTCGTGATATGCATGACATCAA
>NW_025296302.1:0-985 GCF_018294505.1 Triticum aestivum | reverse complement strand
AAATGGTACAGATGGATTCCTTGAATTTTTCTGATGATTTTTCATATATAATTTATTAAATTTGGAGTTACGGTTAATTTTCTATGAATTTTGGAAGTTTATATAATTTTCTGGAATTTATAAATCATTTAATAATTATCTAAATTCCAGAAAGGAATTATTGCGTCAGCACTAGGTCATGCTGACCTCAGCATAGTCAACAGGGGCTGGTCCGGGTCAAACCTGACCAGTGGGGCCCACTGGTCAGTGACTAATAACTAACTAATATTTAGTTTAACATTAACCCTAGCCTAATTAGCCGGGCGGGCCCGCAGGTCAGTGAGAGAGGGGGAGGTCAAACCTGGCAGTGGGTCAACCCACGCCGGTCAGCGGTCAGCGGGCGCCGGCGTTTAGCCGCCGGCGAGCCCGACGCGGCGGCGCAAGTGCAATTCGCTGTTCCGGCCACCAAAAGGGCCGGGGAGGGTACCTACGGGGAGCTGGGGATGGGCTGAGGCTCTTGGTGGAGGGACTTGAGCTCGGGGTGGTCGGAATCGACGCCGGCGGCGAGCTATGCGGCGGCCGGAGCTCGGGCACGCTCGGACACGGCGTTTTGGGCACGGGAGGAGGAGTGGGTGGGTGCTATGGGTTCCCGGGAACGCGACGAGGACGACAGCGTGCTCAGACGCGACGTGCGGGGCCTCTAGCCGCGGCGACCTCGTGGCCGGCGGCGACGAGCTCTCGGGCTCGGCGGAGCCCGTGGTTAGAGGAAAGAATCGGCATCAGGGAGAGGGGGGTTCGGTGCGGGGGCTCACAGCGATGGCGATGGGATGCTCGGCGAGGTCGGGGACGGCCCGGAGCCGACGAATTCGTCGATGGCGACCGGCGGGTCCGAAGAGGGGAAGAACGGCGGGCGGCGCCTCGGGGCTTCTCCGGTCGCGTGAGATGGCGGGGAGGGTGAGGATGGAGTGGCGGAGCTGGTGGGCTAGTTGGGGGAGCGAGGGAGGCC